>NW_027490310.1:0-244459 GCF_050948175.1 Xylocopa sonorina
GGAGCGTAGTTTTCTAGAAAGTAAGTGTCGCATTTACATTCATTAGAAGAGTAGACGTGGAATACACAACACTTCTGAACATGAATATTATATCTTATCATGAAACATAGAAATGAGATGCGATATGACGATTTAAGAAGAATTAGAACTCTATTGCTTCCATACTTAGTCATCTGCAAACGCTACTTCCTAGCAAGGAATTGTAGCATTTTCATTCTTTTGAAGTGAATACGAGGTATACAAAACACTGCACAAATGAATATTATATCTTATCATGAAACGTAGAATAGAGATGCGATATCGCGATTTAAGAAGCATTAGAACGCTATTGCTTTGACACGTAGACATCTGCAAGCGCTACTTCCTAGCTAGGAAGTGTCGCATTTACATTCTTTTGAAAGGAGCACGAGGAGTACATGACACTTCGCAATGAATATTATATATTATAAGGAAACATAGATATGAGAAGCGATATCGCGTTTTTGGGAAGCATTAGAACTCCAATGCCACGATCTCTGACATCTGCAAACGCTATTTCCTAGCAAGGAAGTGTATGCATTTACATTCATTTGAAGTATAGACGAGATATACATAACCACTGCACAATGAATATTATATCTTATCATGAAACATAGAAATGAGATGCGATATCGCGATTTAAGAAGCATTAGAACGCAATTGCTTTGACACGTAGACATCTGCAACGCTACTTCTAGCTAGGAAGTGTCGCATTTACATTCTTTAGAAAGGAGACGTGGAATACACTGACACTTCTGAATGAATATTATATATTATAAGGAAACATAGATATGAGAAGCGATATCGCGTTTTGGGAAGCATTAGAACTCCAATGCCACGATACGTAGACATCTGCAAACGCTATTTCCTAGCAAGGAAGTGTTGCATTTACATTCATTTGAAGTATAGACGAGATATACATAACACTGCACAATGAATATTATATCTTATCATGAAACATAGAAATGAGATGCGATATCGCGATTTAAGAAGCTTTAGAACTCTATTGCTTCGATACGTAGACATCTGCAATCGCTATTTCCCTGCAAGGAAGTGTCGCATTTACAATCATTTGAAGTGTATGCGTGGTATACATGACACTTCGCAATGAATATTATATCTTATAATGAGACATAGAAATGTAAGCTATATCGCGTTTTGAGAAGCATTAGAACTCTATTGCTACGATACGTAGATATCTGCAAACGCTATTTCCTGGCAAGGAAGTGGCGCATTTACGTTCTTTTGAAGTGAATACGAGAGATACATAACACTGCACAATGAATATTATATGTAATCATGAAACGCGGAAATGGGATGCGACCTCGCGTATTGTGAAGCATTAGAACACTATTGCTACGGTACGTAAATATCTGTAAACGATATTTCCTAGCAAGCAAGTGACGCATTTACATTCTTTTGAAATGAATACGATGTAAGCATGACACTTCGCAATGAATATTATATCTTATCATGAAACATAGAAGTGAGATGCGATATGACGATTTAAGAAGAATTGGATCTCTATTGCTTCGATACGTAGATATCTGCAAACGCTATTTCCTAGCAAGGAAGTGTCGCATGTACATTCAATTGAAGTGTATGCGAGGTATACATGGCACTTCGCAATGAATATTATATATTATCATGAAACATAGATATGAGATGCGATATGGCGATTTAAGAAGTATTAGAACTCTATTGCTTCGATACGTAGACATCTGCAAAGCAAGGAAGTGTCGCATTTACATTCTTTTGAAAGGAATACGAGGTATACATGATACTTTGCAAGCAATATTATATCTTATCAGGAAACGTAGATATGAGATGCGATATGACGATTTAAGAAGCATTCGAACTCTACTGCTTCGATACGTAGACATCTGCAAACGCTATTTCCCAGCAAGGAAGTGTCGCTTTTACATTCCTTTGATGTGAATACGAGGTATACATAACACTACGCAATGAATATTATATACTATCATGAAACATAGAAATGAGATGCGATATCGCGATTTCAGAAGCATTAGAAATCTATTGCTTCGATACGTAGACATCTGCAAAGCAAGGATGTGTCGCATTTTCATTCTTTTGAAGTGAATACGAGGTATACATGACACTTCACAATGAATATTATATCTTACCATGAAACATAGAAATGAGATGCGATATCTCGTTGTAAGAGGCATTAGAACCTTATGGTTTTGGTACGTAGACATCTGGAAACGCTATTTCCTAGCAAGGAAGTGTCGCATGTACATTCAATTGAAGTGTATGCGAGGTATACATGGCACTTCGCAATGAATATTATATATTATCATGAAACATAGAAATCAGATGCGATATCGCGTTTTGAGAAGCATTAGAACTCTTATGCTACGATACGTAGACATCTGCAAGCGCTATTTCCTGGCAAGGAAGTGTCGCGTTTACATTATTTTGAAGCGAATACGAGGAATACATAACAGTCCACAATGAATATTATATATTATCATGATACATGGTAATGAGTGGCGATTTCGGGTTTTGAGAAGCATTAGAACTCTAATGCTACCATACGTAGACATCTGGAAACGCTAATTCCTTGCAAGGAGGTGTCGCGTTTACATTATTTTGAAAGGAATACGAGGTATACATGACACTTCGCAATGAATATTATATCTTATCATGAAACATAGAAATGAGATACGATATCGTGTCTTGAGAAGCATTAGAACTCTAATGCCACGATACGTAGACATCTGCAAAGCTATTTCCCAGCAAGGAAGTGTCACGCTTACATTCTTTTGAAGTGAATACGAGGTATACATGGCACTCGATAATGAATATTATATCTTATCATATAACATAGAAATGAGATGTAATATGGCGATTTAGGAAGCATTAGAATTCTATAGCTTCGATACGCAGACATCTGCAAACGCTATTTCCCAGCAAGGAAGTGTCGCATGTACATTCAATTGAAGTGTCTGCGAGGTATACATGGCACTTCGCAATGGATATTATATATTATCATGAAACGTAGATATGAGATGCGATATGGCGATTTAAGAAGTATTAGAACTCTATTGCTCCGATACGTAGACATCTGCAAACGCTATTTCCTAGCAAGAAAGTGTCGCATTTACATTCCTTTGAGTGAATACCAGGTATACATAACTCTACGCAATGTATATCTTGTACTATCATGAAGCATAGAAATGAGAAACGATGTAGAGTTTTGAGAAGCATTAGAGCACTAATGCTACGAAACGTAGACATCTGCAAACGCTATTTCCTAGCAAGGAAGTGTCGCATTTACATTCTTTTGAAGTGAATACGAGGTATACATAACACTGCACAGTGAATATTATATCTTACCATTAAACATAGAAATGAGATGCGATATGGCGATTTAAGAAGCATTAGAACTCTATTGCTTCGATACGTAGACATCTGCAATGCAAGGAAGTGTCGCATTTACATTCTTTTGAAAGGAATACGAGGTATACATGATACTCTGCAAGCAATATTATATCTTATCAGGAAACGTAGATATGAGATGCGATATGACGATTTAAGAAGCATTAGAACTCTATTGCTCCAATACGTAGACATCTGCAAACGCTATTTCCTAGGAAGGATGTGTCGCATTTTCATTCTTTTGGAAGGAATACGAGGTATACGTGGCACTTCGCAATGAATATTATATATTATCATGAAACATAGAAATCAGATGCGATATCGCGTTTTGAGAAGCATTAGAACTCTTATGTTACGATACGTAGACATCTGCAAGCGCTATTTCCTGGCAAGGAAGTATCGCATTTACAATCATTTGAAGTGAAGACGAGGAATGCTTAACACTTTGCAGTGAATATTATATCTTATCATGAAACATAGAAATGACATGCGATATCTCGTTTTAAGAAGCATTAGAACTCTATTGCTTCTATACGTAGACATCTGCAATCGCTATTTCCTAGCAAGGAAGTGTCGCAATTAACGTCATTTGATGCGATTTCGAGGTATACATAACACTGCACAATGAATATTATATCTTATCATGAAACATAGAAATGAGATGCGATATCTCGTTTTAAGAAGCACTAGAACTCCATTGCTTCGAAACGTAGACATCTGCAAACGCTGTTTCCCAGCAAGGAAGTATCGCATTTACATTCTATTTAAGTGCAGAGGAGACATACGTAATACTTCGCAATGAATATTGTATCTTATCATGAAACAGAAGTGAGATGCGATATCTCGTTTTGAGAAGCATTAGAACTCAATTGCTTTGATACGTAGACATCTGCAAACGCTATTTCCTAGCAAGGAGGTGTCGCATTTACATTCTTTTGAAGTGAATACGAGGTATACATGACACTTCGCTATGAATATTATACCTTATCATGAAACATAGAAATGAGTTGCGATATCTCGTTTTAAGAAGCATTGGAACGCAATTGCTGCGATACGTAGACATCTGGAAACGTAATTTCCTAAAAACGAAGTGTCGCCTTTACATTGATTTGAAGTGTAGACAAGGAATACATAACACTTTGCAATGAATATTATATCTCATCATGAAACATAGAAATGAGATGCGTTATCTCGTTTTAAGAAGCACTAGAAATCCATTGCTTCGAAACTTAGACATCGGCAAACGCTGTTTCCCAGCAAGGAAGTATCGCATTTGCATTCTATTTAAGTGCAGAGGAGACATACATAATACTTCGCAATGAATATTATATCTTATCATGAAACATAGAAATAAGATCGCGATTTAAGAAGTATTAGAACTCTACTGCTACGATGCGTAGACATCTGGAAACGCTATTTCCTAGCAAGGAAGTGTCGCATTTACATTCAGTTATAGTGAATACGAGGTATACATGACACTTCGCAATGAATATTATATCTCATCATGAAACATAGGAATGAGATGCGATATCGCGAACTAAGAAGCATTAGAACACTATTGCAACGATACTTAGACTTCTGCAAACGCTACTTCCTCGCAAGGAAGTGTCGCATTTACATTCATCTGAAGTGTACGCGATGTATACATGATACTTCCCAATGAATATTACATCTTATCATCAGACATAGAAATAAGATGCGATATCGCGTTTTAAGAAGCATTAGAACTCTATAGCTTCGATACGTAGACATCTGTAAATGCTATTTCCTAGCAAGGGAGAGTCGCAATTACATTCTCTCAAGTGGATACGAGGTATACATGACACTTCGCAATGAATATTATTGCTCAACATGAAACATAGAAATGAGATGCTATATCGCGATTTAAGAAGCATTAGAAGTCTATTGCTGTGATACGTAGACATCTGCAAACGCTATTCAATAGAAAGGAAGTGTCGCATTTACATTCATTGGAAGTGTAGACGAGGAGTACATAGCACTTCGCAGCGAATATTATATCTTATCATGAAACATAGAAAAGAGATGCAATATCTCGTTTTAGGAAGCATTAGAACGCTATTGCTTCGATACGTAGACATCTGCAGACGCCATTTCCTAGCAAGGAAGGGTCGCATTTACATTCATTTCAAGTGTACGCGATGTACACATGATACTTCCCAATGAACATTATATCTCATCATGAGACATAGATATGAGATGCGATATCGCGTTTTAAGAATCATTAGAACTCTATTGCTTCGATACGTAGACATCTACAAACGCTATTTCCTAGCATGGAAGTGTCGCATTTACATTCTTTTGAAATGAGTACGAGGTATACATAACAATCCATAATGAATATTATATCTTATCATGAAACATAGCAGTGAGATGCGATATCGCGTTCTAAGATGCATTAGAATTCTATTGCTACGATACGTAGACATCTGCAAACGCTATTTCCTAGCATGTAAGTGTCGCATTTACATTCTTTTGAAGTGAATACGAGGTATGCCTGACACTTTGCAATGAATATTATATCATATCATGAAACATAGAAGTGAGATGCGATATCGCGATTTAAGAATCATTAGAACTCTATTGTTTCGACACGTACTCATCTGCAAACGCTACTTCCTAGCATGGAAGTGTCGCATTTACATTCTTTTGAAGTGAATACATGACACTTCGCAATGAATACTATACCTTATCATGAAACATAGGAATGAGGTGCTATATCGCGTTTTGAGAAGCATTAGAACTCTATTGCTAATATACGTAGACATCTGCAAACTCTATTTCCTAGCAAGGAAATTTCGCACTTACATTCCACTGAAGTGAATACGAGGTATACATGACATTACACAATGAATATTATATCTTATTACGAACATAGAAATGAAAATACGACATCTCGTTTTAAGAAAGCATTAGTACTATATTGCTGTGATACGTAGACATCAGCAAACAATATTTCCTAGCAAGGACGTGACGCATTTACATTCTTGTGAAGTGAAATCGAGGTATACATGACACTTCGCAATGAATATTATATCTTACCATGAAAAATAGAAGTGAGATGCGATATCGCGTTTTATGAAGCATTAGAACCCTATTGCTGCGATACGTAGACATCTGCAAACGCTACTTCCTAGCATGGAAGTGTCGCATTAAACATTCTTTTGAAGTGAAATCGAGGTATGCATGACACTTCGCAATGAATATTTTATCTTATCATGAAACATAGAAGTGAGATGCGATATTGCGTTTTAAGAAGCATTAGAACCCTATTGCTACGATACGTAGACATCTGCAAACGCTACTTCCTAGCATGGAAGTGTCGCATTTACATTCTTTTGAAGTGAATACGAGGTATACATGACATTTCGCAATGAATATTATATCTGATCATGAAACATAGAATGAGATGCGACATGTCGTTTTAAGAAGCATTAGAATTCTTTGCTACGATACGTAGACATCTGCAAACGCTATTTCCTAGCATGTAAGTGTCGCATTTACATTCATTTGATGTGTAGACGAGGAATTCATAACACATCGCAAATCATATTATATCTTACCATGAAACATAGATATGAAATGCAATATCTCGTTTTAAGAAGCATTTGAACACTATTGCTTCGATACGTAGACATCTGCAAACGCTATTTCCTTGCAAGGAAGTGTCGCATATACATCATTTGATGTGTAGACGAAGAATACATAACACTTCGCAAATCATATTATATCTTACCATGAAACATAGAAATGAGGTGCGATATCGCGTTTTAAGAAGCATTAGAAAGCTATTGCTACGAAACGTAGACATCTGCAAACGCTACTTCCTTGCAAGGAAGTGTCGCATTTACATTCATTTGAAGTGTAGACGTGGAATACATGACACTTCGCAAATCATATTATATCTTACCATGAAACATAGAAATGAGATCCGATATCGCATTTTAAGTAGCATTAGAACTCTGTTGTTACGATACGTAGACATCTGCAAACGCTATTTCCTAGCGAGGAAGTGTCGCATTTACATTCATTTGAATCGTAGACGAGGAATGCAGAACACATCGCAATGAATATTATATCTTATCATGAAACATAGATATGAGATGCAATGTCTCGTTTTAAGAAGCATTAGAACTCTATTGCTACGATTACCTAGACATCTGCAAACGCTATTTTCCTTGCAAGGAAGTGTCGCATTTACATTCATTTGTAAGTGTAGACGAGGAATACATGACACTTCGCAAATCATATTATATCTTACCATGAAACATGGAAATGAGTTCCGATATCGCGTTTTAAGAATTATAAGAACTCTATGTTACGACACGTAGACATCTGCAAACGCTATTTCCTAGCGAGGAAGTGTCGCATTCACATTCATTTGTAGTGTAGACGAGGAATACATAACACTTCGCAAATCATATTACATCTTACCAGAAACGTAGAAATGAGATGCGATATCGCGTTTTAAGGAGCATTAGAACTCTATTGCTACGATACCTAGACATCTGCAGACGCTATTCCTAACAAGGAAGTGTCGCATTTACATTCATTTGAAGTGTAGACGAGGAATACATGACACTTCGCAAATCACATATATCTTATCAAGAAACATAGATATGAGATGCAATATCTCGTTTTAAGAAGCATTTGAACTCTATTGCTTCGATACGTAGACATCTGCAAACGCTATTTCCTTGCAAGGAAGTGTCGCATTTACATTCATTTGATGTGTAGACGAGGAATACATGACACTTCGCAAATCACATTATATCTTATCAAGAAACATAGATATGAGATGCAATATCTCGTTTTAAGAAGCATTTGAACTCTATTGCTTCGATACGTAGACATCTGCAAACGCTATTTCCTTGCAAGGAAGTGTCGCATTTACATTCATTTGATGTGTAGACGAAGAATACATAACACTTCGCAAATCATATTATATCTTATCATGAAACATAGATATGAGATGCAATATCTCGTTTTAAGAAGCATTTGAACTCTATTGCTTCGATACGTAGACATCTGGAAACTCATATCCAACCAAGGAAGTGTCCCATTTATATTCTTTTGAAGTGTAGACAAGATGTACAAATCCTTTCGCTATGAATATTATATCTTATCATGAAACGTAGTAGTGAGGTGCGATATCGCGTTTTAAGAAGCATTAGAACTCTATGGCCTCGATGCAGAGACATCTGCAAACGCCATTTCCTAGCATGGAAGTGTCGCATTTACATTCATTTGAAGTGTAGACGAGGAATACATAACACTTCGCAAATCATATTATATCTTACCATGAAACATAGAAATGAGGTGCGATATCGCGTTTTAAGAAGCATTAGAAAGCTATTGCTACGAAACGTAGATATCTGCAAACGCTACTTCCTTGCAAGGAAGTGTCGCATTTACATTCATTTGAAGTGTAGACGAGGAATACATGACACTTCGCAAATCATATTATATCTTACCATGAAACATAGAAAAGAGATCCGATATCGCATTTTAAGTAGCATTAGAACTCTATTGTTACGATACGTAGACATCTGCAAACGCTATTTCCTAGCGAGGAAGTGTCGCATTCACATTCATTTGAAGTGTAGACGAGGAATACATAACACCTCGCAAATCATATTATATCTTACCATGAAACATGGAAATGAGATGGAATATCGCGTTTTAAGAATCATAAGAACTCTATTGCTGCGAGGCATAGACATCTGCAAAGGCTATTTCCTTGCAAGGAAGTGTCGCATTTACATTCATCTGAATCGTAGACGAGGAATGCGTAACACTTCGCAATGAATATTATATCTTATCATGAAACATAGATATGAGATGCAATATCTCGTTTCAAGAAGCATTTGAACTCTATTGCTTGGATACGTAGACATCTGCAAACGCTATTTCCTTGGAAGCAAGTGTTGCATTTACAATCATTTGAAGTGTAGACGAGGAATACATGACACTTCGCAAATCATATTATGTCTTACCATGAAACATAGAAATGAGATGCGATATCGCGTTCTAAGAAGCATCAGAAATCCATTGCTACGATACGTAGACATCTGCAAACGCTATTTCCCTGCAAGGAGGTGTCGCATTTACATTCATTTGATGTGTAGACGAGGAATACATAACACTTCGCAAATCATATTATATCTTACCATGAAACAAAGAAATGAGAAGGAATATCGCGTTTTAAGAATCATAAGAACTCTATTGCTACGATACGTAGACATCTGCAAACGCTATTTCCTAGCGAGGAAGTGTCGCATTCACATTCATTTGAAGTGTAGACGAGGAATACATAACACTTCGCAAATCATATTATATCTTACCACGAAACATAGAAATGAGATCCGAAATCGCGTTTTAAGAATCATAAGAACTCTATTGCTACGATACGTAGACATCAGCAAACGCTATTTCCTTGCACGGAAGTGTCGCATTTACATTCATTTCAAGTGTAGACGAGGAATACATGACACTTCGAAAATCATAATATATCTTACCATGAAACATAGAAATGAGATGCGATATCGCGTTTCAAGAAGCATCAGAAATCCATTGCTACGATACGTAGACATATGCAATCTCTATTTCCTTGCAAGGAAGTGTCGCATTTACATTCATTTGAAGTGTAGACGGGGAATACATATCACTTCGCAAATCATATTATACCTTACCATGAAACATAGAAATGACATGCGATATCGCGTTTTAAGAATCACAAGATCTCTATTGCTACGATCCGTAGACATCTGCAAACGCTATTTCCTTGCAAGGAAGTGTCGCATTTACATTCATTTGAAGTGTAGACGAGGAATACATAACACTTGGCAAATCATATTATATCTTACCATGAAACATAGAAATGAGATTCGATATCGCGTTTTAAGAAGCATTTGAACTCTATTGCTTCGATACGTAGACATCTTCAAACGCTATTTCCTTGCAAGGAAGTGTCGCATTTACATTCACTTGAAGTGTAGACGAGGAATACATAACACTTCGCAAATCATATTATATCTTACCATGAAACATAGAAATGAGATGCGATATCGCGTTTTAAGAAGCATTGAACTCTATTGCTTCGATACGTAGACATCTGCAAACGCTATTTCCTTGCAAGCAAGTGTCGCATTTACATTCATTTGAAGTGTAGACGAGGAATACATAACACTTCGCAAATCATATTATATCTTTCCATGAAACATAGAAATGAGATGCGATATCGCGTTTTTAGAAGCATTAAAACACTATTGCTACGATAGGTAGACATTTGCAAACGCTATTTCCTTGCAAGGAAGTGTCGCATTTACATTCATTTGAAGTGTAGACGAGGAATACATAACACTTCGCAAATCATACTATATCTTACCATGAAACATAGAAATGAGATCCGATATCGCGTTTTAAGAATTATAAGAACTCTATTGCTACGATACGTAGACATCTGCAAACGCTATTTCCTTGCAAGGAAGTGTCGCATTTACATTCATTTGAAGTGTAGACGAGGAATGCATAACACTTCGCAATGAACATTATATCTTATCATGAAACATAGATATGAGATGCAATATCTCGTTTTAAGAAGCATTTGAACTCTACTGCTTCGATACGTAGACATCTGCAAACGCTATTTCCTTGCAAGGAAGTGTCGCATTTACATTAGTTTGAAGTGTAGACGAGGAATACATGATACTTCGCAAATCATATTATATCTTACCATGAAACATAGAAATGAGATGGAATATCGCGTTTTAAGAATAATAAGAACTCTATTGCTACGATACGTAGACATCCGCAAACGCTATTTCCTTGCAAGGAAGTGTCGCATTTACATTCATTTGAAGTGTAGACGAGGAATACATAACACCTCGCAAATCATATTACATCTTACCATGAAACGTAGAAATGAGATGCAATATCTCGTTTTAAGAAGCATTAGAACTCTATTGCTACGATACCTAGACATCTGCAGACGCTATTTCCTAACAAGGAGGTGTCGCATTTACATTCATTTGAAGTGTAGACGAGGAATACATAACACTTCGCAAATCATATTACATCTTACCATGAAACGTAGAAATGAGATGCGATATCGCGTTTTAAGAAGAATTAGAACTCTATTGCTACGATACCTAGACATCTGCAAACGCTATTTCCTTGGAAGGAAGTGTCGCATTTACATTCATTTGAATCGTAGACGAGGAATGCATAACACTTCGCAATGAATATTATATCTTATCATGAAACATAGATATGAGATGCAATATTTCGTTTTAAGAAGCATTTGAACTCTATTGCTTCGATACGTAGTCATCTGCAGACGCTATTTCCTAGCGAGGAAGTGTCGCATTCACGTTCATTTGAAGTGTAGACGAGGAATACATAACACTTCGCAAATCATATTATACCTTACCTTGAAACATAGAAATGGGATGCGACATCGCGTTTTAAGAAGCATTAGAAATCTATTGCTATGATACGTAGACATCTGCAAACGCTATTTCCTTGCAAGGAAGTGTCGCATTTCCATTCATTTGAAGTGTAGACGGGGAATACATGACACTTCGCAAATCATATTATATCTTACCATGAAACATAGAAATGAGGTGCGATATCGCGTTTTAAGAAGCATTAGAACACTATTGCTACGATACGTAAGTATCTGCAGACGCTATTTCCTAACAAGGAAGTGTCGCATTTACATTCATTTGAAGTGTAGACGAGGAATACATGACACTTCGCAAATCATATTATATCTTACCATGAAACATAGAAATGAGGTGCGATATCGCGTTTTAAGAAGCATTAGAACACTATTGCTACGATACGTAAGTATCTGCAGACGCTATTTCCTAGCAAGGATGTGTCGCATTTACATTCATTTGAAGTGTAGACGAGGAATACATTACACTTCGTAAATCATATTATATCATACCATGAAACATAGAAATGAGATGCGATATCGCGTTTTAAGAAGCATTTGAACTCTATCGCTACGATACCTAGACATCTGCAGACGCTATTTCCTAACAAGGAAGTGTCGCATTTACATTCATTTGAAGTGTAGACGAGAAATACATAACACTTCGAAAATCATATTACATCTTACCATGAAACGTAGAAATGAGATGCGATATCGCGTTTTAAGAAGCATTAGAACTCTATTGCTACGATACCTAGACATCTGCAGACGCTATTTCCTAACAAGGAAGTGTCGCATTTACATTCATTTGAAGTGTAGACGAGGAATACATAACACTTCGCAAATCATATTATATCGTACCATAAAACATAGAAGTGAGATGCGATATCGCGTTTTAAGTATCATAAGAGCTCTATTGCTACGATACGTAGACAACTGCGAACGCTATTTCCTTGTAAGGAAGTGTCGCATTTACATTCATTTGGATCGTAGACGAGGAATGCATAACACTTCGCAATGAATATTATATCTTATCATGAAACATAGATATGAGATGCAATATCTCGTTTTAAGAAGCATTTGAACTCTATTGCTTCGATACGTAGACATCTGCAAACGCTATTTCCTTGCAAGGAAGTGTCGCATTTCCATTCATTTGAAGTGTAGACGAGGAATACATGACACTTCGCAAATCATATTATATCTTACCATGAAACATAGAAATGAGGTTGCGATATCGCGTCTTAAGAAGCATTAGAACACTATTGCTACGATACGTAAGTATCTGCAGACGCTATTTCCTAGCAAGGAAGTGTCGCATTTACATTCATTTGAAGTGTGGACGAGGAATACATGACACTTCGCAAATCATATTATATCTTACCATGAAACATAGAAATGAGATGCGATATCGCGTTTTAAGAAGCATTAGAAATCTATTGCTAGGATACGTAGACATCTGTAAACGCTATTTCCTTGCAAGGAAGGTTCGCATTTACACTCATTTGAAGTGTAGACGAGGAATACACAACACTTCGCAAATCATATTATATCTTACCATGAAACATAGAAACGAGATGCGATATGGCCTTTTAAGAAGCATTGGAAATCTATTGCTATGATACGTAGACATCTGCAAACGCTATTTCCTTGCAAGGAAGTGTCGCATTTCCATTCATTTGAAGTGTAGACGGGGAATACATGACACTTCGCAAATCATATTATATCTTACCATGAAACATAGAAATGAGGTGCGATATCGCGTTTTAAGAAGCATTAGAACACTATTGCTACGATACGTAAGTATCTGCAGACGCTATTTCCTAGCAAGGAAGTGACGCATTTACATTCATTTGAAGTGTAGACGAGGAATACATGACACTTCGCAAATCATATTATATCTTACCATGAAACATAGAAATGAGATGCGACATCGCGTTTTAAGAAGCATTAGAAACCAATTGCTACGATACGTAGACATCTGCAAACGCTATTTCCTTGCAAGGAAGTGTCACATTTACATTCATTTGAAGTGTAGACGAGGAATACATAACACTTCGCAAATCATATTACATCTTACCATGAAATGTAGAAATGAGATGCGATATCGCGTTTTAAGAAGCATTAGAACTCTATTGCTATGATACCTAGACATCTGCAGACGCTATTACCTAACAATGAAGTGTCGCATTTACATTCATTTGAAATGTAGACGAGAAATACATAACACTTCGCAAATCATATTATATCTTATCATGAAACATAGATATGAGATGCAATATCTCGTTTGAAGAAGCATCTGAACTCTATTGCTTCGATACGTACACATCTGCAAACGCTATTTCCTTGCAAGGAAGTGTCGCATTTACATTCATTTGAATCGTAGACGAGGAATGCATAACAATTCGCAATGAATATTATATCTTATCATGAAACATAGATATGAGTTGCAATATCTCGTTTTAAGAAGCACATGAACTCTACTGCTTCGATACCTAGACATATGCAGACGCTATTTCCTAGCAAGGAAGTGTCGCATTTACATTCATTTGAAGTGTAGACGATGAATTCATGACACTTCGCAAATCATATTATATCTTACCATGAAACATAGAAATGAGATGCGATATTGCGTTTTAAGAAGCATTAGAAATCTATTGCTACGATACGTAGACATCTGCAAACGCTATTTCCTAGCGAGGAAGTGTCGCATTCACATTCATTTGAAGTGTAGACGAGGAATACATAACACTTCGCAAATCATATTATACCTTACCATGAAACATAGAAATGAGATGCGATATCGCGTTTTAAGAATCATAAGAACTCTATTGCTACGATACGTACACATCTGCAAACGCTATTTCCTTGCAAGGAAGTGTCGCATTTACATTCATTTGAAGTATGGACGAGGAATATATGACACTTCGCAAATCATATTATATCTTACCATGAAACATAGAAATGAGATGCGCTTTCGCGCTATAAGAAGCATTAGAAATCTATTGCTACGATACCTAGACATCTGCAGACGCTATTTCCCAGCGAGGAAGTGTCGCATTCACATTCATTTGAAGTGTAGACGGGGAATACATGACACTTCGCAAATCATATTATATCTTACCATGAAACATAGTAATGAGATGCGATATCGCGTTTTAAGAAGCATTTGAACTCTATTGCTTCGATACGTACACATCTGCAAACGCTATTTCCTTGCAAGGAAGTGTCGCATTTACATTCATTTGAATCGTAGACGAGGAATGCATAACACTTCGCAATGAATATTATATCTTATCATGAAACATAGATATGAGTTGCAATATCTCGTTTCAAGAAGCATTTGAACTCTATTGCTTCGATACGTAGACATCTGCAAACGATATTTCCTTGCAAGGAAGTGTCACATTTACATTCATTTGAAGTGTAGACGAGAAATACATAACACTTCGCAAATCATATTACATCTTACCATGTAACGTAGAAATGAGATGCGATATCGCGTTTTAAGAAGCATTAGAGCTCTATTGCTACGATACCTAGATATCTGCAGACGCTATTTCCTAGCAAGGAAGTGTCGCATTTACATTCATTTGAAGTGTAGACGAGGAATACATGACACTTCGCAAATCATATTATATCTTACCATGAAACATAGAAATGAGATGCGCTTTCGCGCTTTTAGAAGCATTAGAAATCTATTGCTACGATACCTAGACATCTGCAGACGCTATTTCCTAGCGAGGAAGTGTCGCATTCACATTCATTGGAAGTGTGGACGAGGAATACATAACACTTCGCAAATCATATTATACCTTACCATGAAACATATTAATGAGATGCGATATCGCGTTTTAAGAAGCATTTGAACACTATTGCTTCGATACGTACACATCTGCAAACGCTATTTCCTTGCAAGGAAGTGTAGCATTTACATTCATTTGAATCGTAGACGAGGAATGCATAACACTTCGCAATGAACATTATATCTTATCATGAAACATAGATATCAGTTGCAATATCTCGTTTTAAGAAGCATTTGAACTCTATTGCTTCGATACGTAGACATCTGCGAACGATATTTCCTTGCAAGGAAGTGTCACGTTTACATTCGTTTGAAGTGTAGACGAGAAATACATAACACTTCGCAAATCATATTACATCTTACCATGAAACGTAGAAATGAGATGCGATATCGCGTTTTAAGAAGCATTAGAACTCTATTGCTACGATACCTAGACATCTGCAGACGCTATTTCCTAACAAGGAAGTGTCGCATTTACATTCATTTGAAGTGTGGACGAGGAATACATGACACTTCGCAAATCATATTATATCTTACCATGAAACATATTAATGAGATGCGATATCGCGTTTTAAGAAGCATCAGAACTCTATTACTACGATACCTAGACATCTGCAGACGCTATTTCCTAGCAAGGAAGTGTCGCGTTTACATTCATTTGAAGTGTAGACGAGGAATACATGACACTTCGCAAATCATATTATATCTTACCATGAAACATAGAAATGAGATGCGATATCGCGTTTTAAGAAGCATTAGAAATCTATTGCTACGATACGTGGACATCTGCAAACGCTATTTCCTTGCAAGGAAGTGTCGCATTTACATTCATTTGAAGTGTAGACGAGGAATACATAACACTTCGCAAATCATATTATACCTTACCATGAAACATAGAAATGAGATGCGACATCGCGTTTTAAGAAGCATTAGAACTCTATTGCTACGATACCTAGACATCTGCAGACGCTATTTCCTAACAAGGAAGTGTCGCATTTACATTCATTTGAAGTGTAGACGAGGAATACATAACACTTCGCAAATCATATTATATCGTACCATAAAACATAGAAGTGAGATGCGATATCGCGTTTTAAGTATCATAAGAGCTCTATTGCTACGATACGTAGACAACTGCGAACGCTATTTCCTTGTAAGGAAGTGTCGCATTTACATTCATTTGGATCGTAGACGAGGAATGCATAACACTTCGCAATGAATATTATATCTTATCATGAAACATAGATATGAGATGCAATATCTCGTTTTAAGAAGCATTTGAACTCTATTGCTTCGATACGTAGACATCTGCAAACGCTATTTCCTAGCGAGGAAGTGTCGCATTCACATTCATTTGAAGTGTAGACGAGGAATACATAACACTTCGCAAATCATATTATACCTTACCATGAAACATAGAAATGAGATGCGATATCGCGTTTTAAGAATCATAAGAACGCTATTGCTACGATACGTACACATCTGCAAACGCTATTTCCTTGCAAGGAAGTGTCGCATTTACATTCATTTGAAGTATGGACGAGGAATATATGACACTTCGCAAATCATATTATATCTTACCATGAAACATAGAAATGAGATGCGCTTTCGCGCTATAAGAAGCATTAGAAATCTATTGCTACGATACCTAGACATCTGCAGACGCTATTTCCTAGCGAGGAAGTGTCGCATTCACATTCACTGGAAGTGTGGACGAGGAATACATAATACTTCGCAAATCATATTATACCTTACCATGAAACATATTAATGAGATGCGATATCGCGTTTTAAGAAGCATTTGAACACTATTGCTTCGATACGTACACATCTGCAATCGCTATTTCCTTGCAAGGAAGTGTAGCATTTACATTCATTTGAATCGTAGATGAGGAATGCATAACACTTCGCAATGAACATTATATCTTATCATGAAACATAGATATCAGTTGCAATATCTCGTTTTAAGCAGCATTTGAACACTATTTCTTCTATACGTAGACATCTGCAAACGATAATTCCTTGCAAGGAAGTGTCGCATTTACATTCATTTGAAGTGTAGACGGGGAATACATGAACCTTCGCAAATCATATTATATCTTACCATGAAACATAGTAATGAGATGCGATATCGCGTTTTAAGAAGCATTTGAACTCTATTGCTTCGATACGTACACATCTGCAAACGCTATTTCCTTGCAAGGAAGTGTCGCATTTACATTCATTTGAATCGTAGACGAGGAATGCATAACACTTCGCAATGAATATTATATCTTATCATGAAACATAGATATGAGTTGCAATATCTCGTTTCAAGAAGCATTTGAACTCTATTGCTTCGATACGTAGACATCTGCAAACGATATTTCCTTGCAAGGAAGTGTCACATTTACATTCATTTGAAGTGTAGACGAGAAATACATAACACTTCGCAAATCATATTACATCTTACCATGTAACGTAGAAATGAGATGCGATATCGCGTTTTAAGAAGCATTAGAGCTCTATTGCTACGATACCTAGATATCTGCAGACGCTATTTCCTAGCAAGGAAGTGTCGCATTTACATTCATTTGAAGTGTAGACGAGGAATACATGACACTTCGCAAATCATATTATATCTTACCATGAAACATAGAAATGAGATGCGCTTTCGCGCTTTAAGAAGCATTAGAAATCTATTGCTACGATACCTAGACATCTGCAGACGCTATTTCCTAGCGAGGAAGTGTCGCATTCACATTCATTGGAAGTGTGGACGAGGAATACATAACACTTCGCAAATCATATTATACCTTACCATGAAACATATTAATGAGATGCGATATCGCGTTTTAAGAAGCATTTGAACACTATTGCTTCGATACGTACACATCTGCAAACGCTATTTCCTTGCAAGGAAGTGTAGCATTTACATTCATTTGAATCGTAGACGAGGAATGCATAACACTTCGCATTGAACATTATATCTTATCATGAAACATAGATATCAGTTGCAATATCTCGTTTTAAGAAGCATTTGAACTCTATTGCTTCGATACGTAGACATCTGCGAACGATATTTCCTTGCAAGGAAGTGTCACGTTTACATTCGTTTGAAGTGTAGACGAGAAATACATAACACTTCGCAAATCATATTACATCTTACCATGAAACGTAGAAATGAGATGCGATATCGCGTTTTAAGAAGCATTAGAACTCTATTGCTACGATACCTAGACATCTGCAGACGCTATTTCCTAACAAGGAAGTGTCGCATTTACATTCATTTGAAGTGTGGACGAGGAATTCATGACACTTCGCAAATCATATTATACCTTACCATGTAACGTAGAAATGAGATGCGATATCGCGTTTTAAGAAGCATTAGAGCTCTATTGCTACGATACCTAGATATCTGCAGACGCTATTTCCTAGCAAGGAAGTGCCGCGTTTACATTCATTTGAAGTGTAGACGAGGAATACATGACACTTCGCAAATCATATTATATCTTACCATGAAACATAGAAATGAGATGCGATATCGCGTTTTAAGAAGCATTAGAAATCTATTGCTACGATACGTGGACATCTGCAAACGCTATTTCCTTGCAAGGAAGTGTCGCATTTACATTCATTTGAAGTGTAGACGAGGAATACATAACACTTCGCAAATCATATTATACCTTACCATGAAACATAGAAATGAGATGCGACATCGCGTTTTAAGAAGCATTAGAACTCTATTGCTACGATACCTAGACATCTGCAGACGCTATTTCCTAACAAGGAAGTGTCGCATTTACATTCATTTGAAGTGTAGACGAGGAATACATAACACTTCGCAAATCATATTATATCTTATCATGAAACATAGATATGAGATGCAATATCTCGTTTGAAGAAGCATTTGAACTCTATTGCTTCGATACGTACACATCTGCAAACGCTATTTCCTTGCAAGGAAGTGTCGCACTTACATTCATTTGAATCGTAGACGAGGAATGCATAACAATTCGCAATGAATATTATATCTTATCATGAAACATAGATATGAGTTGCAATATCTCGTTTTAAGAAGCACTTGAACTCTATTGCTTCGATACGTAGACATCTGCAAACGATATTTCCTTGCAAGGAAGTGTCACATTTACATTCATTTGAAGTGTAGACGAGAAATACATAACACTTCGCAAATCATATTACATCTTACCATGTAACGTAGAAATGAGATGCGATATCGAGTTTTAAGAAGCATTAGAGCTCTATTGCTACGATACCTAGATATCTGCAGACGCTATTTCCTAGCAAGGAAGTGTCGCATTTACATTCATTTGAAGTGTAGACGAGGAATACATGACACTTCGCAAATCATATTATATCTTACCATGAAACATAGAAATGAGATGCGCTTTCGCGCTTTAAGAAGCATTAGAAATCTATTGCTACGATACCTAGACATCTGCAGACGCTATTTCCTAGCGAGGAAGTGTCGCATTCACATTCATTGGAAGTGTGGACGAGGAATACATAACACTTCGCAAATCATATTATACCTTACCATGAAACATATTAATGAGATGCGATATCGCGTTTTAAGAAGCATTTGAACACTATTGCTTCGATACGTACACATCTGCAAACGCTATTTCCTTGCAAGGAAGTGTAGCATTTACATTCATTTGAATCGTAGACGAGGAATGCATAACACTTCGCAATGAACATTATATCTTATCATGAAACATAGATATCAGCTGCAATATCTCGTTTTAAGAAGCATTTGAACTCTATTGCTTCGATACGTAGACATCTGCGAACGATATTTCCTTGCAAGGAAGTGTCACGTTTACATTCGTTTGAAGTGTAGACGAGAAATACATAACACTTCGCAAATCATATTACATCTTACCATGAAACGTAGAAATGAGATGCGATATCGCGTTTTAAGAAGCATTAGAACTCTATTGCTACGATACCTAGACATCTGCAGACGCTATTTCCTAACAAGGAAGTGTCGCATTTACATTCATTTGAAGTGTGGACGAGGAATACATGACACTTCGCAAATCATATTATATCTTACCATGAAACATATTAATGAGATGCGATATCGCGTTTTAAGAAGCATCAGAACTCTATTGCTACGATACCTAGACATCTGCAGACGCTATTTCCTAACAAGGAAGTGTCGCATTTACATTCATTTGAAGTGTAGACGAGGAATACATAACACTTCGCAAATCATATTATATCTTATCATGAAACATAGATATGAGATGCAATATCTCGTTTGAAGAAGCATTTGAACTCTATTGCTTCGATACGTACACATCTGCAAACGCTATTTCCTCGCAAGGAAGTGTCGCATTTACATTCATTTGAATCGTAGACGAGGAATGCATAACAATTCGCAATGAATATTATATCTTATCATGAAACATAGATATGAGTTGCAATATCTCGTTTTAAGAAGCACTTGAACTCTATTGCTTCGATACCTAGACATATGCAGATGCTATTTCCTAGCAAGGAAGTGTCGCATTTACATTCATTTGAAGTGTAGACGATGAATTCATGACACTTCGCAAATCATATTATACCTTACCATGTAACGTAGAAATGAGATGCGATATCGCGTTTTAAGAAGCATTAGAGCTCTATTGCTACGATACCTAGATATCTGCAGACGCTATTTCCTAGCAAGGAAGTGTCGCATTTACATTCATTTGAAGTGTAGACGAGGAATACATGACACTTCGCAAATCATATTATATCTTACCATGAAACATAGAAATGAGATGCGCTTTCGCGCTTTAAGAAGCATTAGAAATCTATTGCTACGATACCTAGACATCTGCAGACGCTATTTCCTAGCGAGGAAGTGTCGCATTCACATTCATTGGAAGTGTGGACGAGGAATACATAACACTTCGCAAATCATATTATACCTTACCATGAAACATAGAAATGAGATGCGATATCGCGTTTTAAGAATCATAAGACTCTATTGCTACGATACGTACACATCTGCAAACGCTATTTCCTTGCAACGAAGTGTCGCATTTACATTCATTTGAAGTGTGGACGAGGAATACATGACACTTCGCAAATCATATTATATCTTACCATGAAACATATTAATGAGATGCGATATCGCGTTTTAAGAAGCATTTGAACTCTATTGCTACGATACCTAGACATCTGCAGACGCTATTTCCTAACAAGGAAGTGTCGCATTTACATTCATTTGAAGTGTAGACGAGGAATACATAACACTTCGCAAATCATATTATATCTTATCATGAAACATAGATATGAGATGCAATATCTCGTTTGAAGAAGCATTTGAACTCTATTGCTTCGATACGTACACATCTGCAAACGCTATTTCCTTGCAAGGAAGTGTCGCACTTACATTCATTTGAATCGTAGACGAGGAATGCATAACAATTCGCAATGAATATTATATCTTATCATGAAACATAGATATGAGTTGCAATATCTCGTTTTAAGAAGCACTTGAACTCTATTGCTTCGATACGTAGACATCTGCAAACGATATTTCCTTGCAAGGAAGTGTCACATTTACATTCATTTGAAGTGTAGACGAGAAATACATAACACTTCGCAAATCATATTACATCTTACCATGTAACGTAGAAATGAGATGCGATATCGAGTTTTAAGAAGCATTAGAGCTCTATTGCTACGATACCTAGATATCTGCAGACGCTATTTCCTAGCAAGGAAGTGTCGCATTTACATTCATTTGAAGTGTAGACGAGGAATACATGACACTTCGCAAATCATATTATATCTTACCATGAAACATAGAAATGAGATGCGCTTTCGCGCTTTAAGAAGCATTAGAAATCTATTGCTACGATACCTAGACATCTGCAGACGCTATTTCCTAGCGAGGAAGTGTCGCATTCACATTCATTGGAAGTGTGGACGAGGAATACATAACACTTCGCAAATCATATTATACCTTACCATGAAACATATTAATGAGATGCGATATCGCGTTTTAAGAAGCATTTGAACACTATTGCTTCGATACGTACACATCTGCAAACGCTATTTCCTTGCAAGGAAGTGTAGCATTTACATTCATTTGAATCGTAGACGAGGAATGCATAACACTTCGCAATGAACATTATATCTTATCATGAAACATAGATATCAGCTGCAATATCTCGTTTTAAGAAGCATTTGAACTCTATTGCTTCGATACGTAGACATCTGCGAACGATATTTCCTTGCAAGGAAGTGTCACGTTTACATTCGTTTGAAGTGTAGACGAGAAATACATAACACTTCGCAAATCATATTACATCTTACCATGAAACGTAGAAATGAGATGCGATATCGCGTTTTAAGAAGCATTAGAACTCTATTGCTACGATACCTAGACATCTGCAGACGCTATTTCCTAACAAGGAAGTGTCGCATTTACATTCATTTGAAGTGTGGACGAGGAATACATGACACTTCGCAAATCATATTATATCTTACCATGAAACATATTAATGAGATGCGACATCGCGTTTTAAGAAGCATCAGAACTCTATTGCTACGATACCTAGACATCTGCAGACGCTATTTCCTAACAAGGAAGTGTCGCATTTACATTCATTTGAAGTGTAGACGAGGAATACATAACACTTCGCAAATCATATTATATCTTATCATGAAACATAGAAATGAGATGCGCTTTCGCGCTTTAAGAAGCATTAGAAATCTATTGCTACGATACCTAGACATCTGCAGACGCTATTTCCTAGCGAGGAAGTGTCGCATTCACATTCATTGGAAGTGTGGACGAGGAATACATAACACTTCGCAAATCATATTATACCTTACCATGAAACATATTAATGAGATGCAATATCTCGTTTGAAGAAGCATTTGAACTCTATTGCTTCGATACGTACACATCTGCAAACGCTATTTCCTCGCAAGGAAGTGTCGCATTTACATTCATTTGAATCGTAGACGAGGAATGCATAACAATTCGCAATGAATATTATATCTTATCATGAAACATAGATATGAGTTGCAATATCTCGTTTTAAGAAGCACTTGAACTCTATTGCTTCGATACCTAGACATATGCAGATGCTATTTCCTAGCAAGGAAGTGTCGCATTTACATTCATTTGAAGTGTAGACGATGAATTCATGACACTTCGCAAATCATATTATACCTTACCATGTAACGTAGAAATGAGATGCGATATCGCGTTTTAAGAAGCATTAGAGCTCTATTGCTACGATACCTAGATATCTGCAGACGCTATTTCCTAGCAAGGAAGTGTCGCATTTACATTCATTTGAAGTGTAGACGAGGAATACATGACACTTCGCAAATCATATTATATCTTACCATGAAACATAGAAATGAGATGCGCTTTCGCGCTTTAAGAAGCATTAGAAATCTATTGCTACGATACCTAGACATCTGCAGACGCTATTTCCTAGCGAGGAAGTGTCGCATTCACATTCATTGGAAGTGTGGACGAGGAATACATAACACTTCGCAAATCATATTATACCTTACCATGAAACATAGAAATGAGATGCGATATCGCGTTTTAAGAATCATAAGACTCTATTGCTACGATACGTACACATCTGCAAACGCTATTTCCTTGCAACGAAGTGTCGCATTTACATTCATTTGAAGTGTGGACGAGGAATACATGACACTTCGCAAATCATATTATATCTTACCATGAAACATATTAATGAGATGCGATATCGCGTTTTAAGAAGCATTTGAACACTATTGCTTCGATACGTACACATCTGCAAACGCTATTTCCTTGCAAGGAAGTGTAGCATTTACATTCATTTGAATCGTAGACGAGGAATGCATAACACTTCGCAATGAACATTATATCTTATCATGAAACATAGATATGAGTTGCAATATCTCGTTTTAAGAAGCATTGGAAATCTATTGCTACGATACGTAGACATCTGCAAACGCTGTTTCCTTGCAAGGAAGTGTCGCATTTACATTCAATTGAAGTGTAGACGAGGAATACGTAACACTTCGCAAATCATATTATATCTTACCATGAAACATAGAAATGAGATGCGATATCGCGTTTTAAGAAGCATTAGAACTCTATTGCTTCGATACGTAGACATCTGCTAACGATATTTCCTTGCAAGGAAGTGTCACGTTTACATTCATTTGAAGTGTAGACGAGAAATACATAACACTTCGCAAATCATATTATATCTTACCATGAAACATAGAAATGAGGTGCGATATCGCGTTTTAAGAAGCATTAGAACACTATTGCTACGATACGTAAGTATCTGCAAACGCTATTTCCTTGCAAGGAAGTGTCGCATTTACTTTCACTTGAATCGTAGACGAGGAATGCATAACACTTCGCAATGAATATTATATCTTATCATGAAGCATAGATATGAGATGCAATATCTCGTTTTAAGCAGCATTTGAACTCTATTTCTTCTATACCTAGACATATGCAGACGCTATTTCCTAGCAAGGAAGTGTCGCATTTACATTCATTTGAAGTGTAGACGATGAATTCATGACACTTCGCAAATCATATTATATCTTACCATGAAACATAGAAATGAGATGCGATATTGCGTTTTAAGAAGCATTGGAAATCTATTGCTACGATACGTAGACATCTGCAAACGCTGTTTCCTTGCAAGGAAGTGTCGCATTTACATTCATTTGAAGTGTAGACGAGGAATACGTAACACTTCGCAAATCATATTATATCTTACCATGAAACATAGAAATGAGATGCGATATCGCGTTTTAAGAAGCATTAGAACTCTATTGCTTCAATACGTAGACATCTGCTAACGATATTTCCTTGCAAGGAAGTGTCACGTTTACATTCATTTGAAGTGTAGACGAGAAATACATAACACTTCGCAAATCATATTACATCCTACCATGAAACGTAGAAATGAGATGCGATATCGCGTTTTAAGAAGCATTAGAACTCTATTGCTACGATACCTAGACATCTGCAGACGCTATTTCCTAACAAGGAATTGTCGCATTTACATTCATTTGAAGTGTAGACGAGAAATACATAACACTTCGCAAATCATATTACATCTTACCATGAAACGTAGAAATGAGATGCGATATCGCGTTTTAAGAATCATAAGATCTCTATTGCTACGATACGTAGACATCTGCAAACGCTATTTCCTTGCAAGGAAGTGTCGCATTTACATTCATTTGTAGTGTAGACGAGGTATACATGTCACTTCGCAAATCATATTATATCTTACCATGAAAGATAGAAATGAGATGCGATATCGCGTTTTAAGAAGCATTAGAAATCTATTGCTACGATACGTAGACATCTGCAAACGCTATTTCCTAGCGAGGAAGTATCGCATTCACATTCATTTGAAGTGTAGACGAGGAACACATAACACTTCGCAAATCATGTTATATCTTACCATGAAACATGGAAATGAGATGCGATATCGCGTTTTAAGAATCATATGAACACTATTGCTACGATACGTAGACATCTGTATACGCTATTTCCTTGCAAGGAAGTGTCGCATTTACATTCATTTGAATCGTAGACGAGGAATACATGACACTTCGGAAATCATATTATATCTTACCATGAAACATAGAAATGAGATGCGATATCGCGTTTTAAGAAGCGTTAGAACACTATTGCTACGATACCTAGACATCTGCAGACGCTATTTCCTAGCAAGGAAGTGTCGCATTTACATTCATTTGAAGTGTAGACGAGGAATACATAACACTTCGCAAATTATATAAAATCTTACCATGAAACATAGAAATGAGATGCGATATCGCGTTTTAAGAATCATAAGAACTCTATTTCTACGATACGTACACATCTGCAAACGCTATTTCCTTGCAAGGAAGTGTCGCATTTACATTCATTTGAAGTGTAGACGAGGAATACATAACACTTCGCAAATCATATTATATCTTACCATGAAACATAGAAATGAGATGCGATATCGCGTTTTAAGAAGCATTAGAACACTACTGCTACGATACCTAGACATCTGCAGACGCTATTTCCTAACAAGGAGGTGTCGCATTTACATTCATTTGAAGTGTAGACGAGGAATACATAACACTTCGCAAATCATATTACATCTTACCATGAAACGTAGAAATGAGATGCGATATCGCGTTTTAAGAGGCATTAGAACTCTATTGCTACGATACCTAGACATCTGCAAACGCTATTTCCTTGGAAGGAAGTGTCGCATTTACATTCATTTGAATCGTAGACGGGGAATGCATAACACTTCGCAATGAATATTATATCTTATCATGAAACATAGATATGAGATGCAATATCTCGTTTTAAGAAGCATTTGAACTCTATTGCTTTGATACGAAGTCATCTGCAGACGCTATTTTCTTGCAAGGAAGTGTCGCATTTACATTCATTTGAAGTGTAGACGAGGAATACATGACACTTCGCAAATCATATTATATCTTACCATGAAAGATAGAAATGAGATGCGAAATCGCGTTCTAAGAAGCATCAGTAATCCATTGCTACGATACGTAGACATCTGCAAACGCTATTTCCTTGCAAGGAAGTGTTGCATTTACATTCATTTGAATCGTATACGAGGAATGCATAACACTTCGCAATGAATATCATATCTTATCAAGAAACATAGATATGAGATGCAATATCTCGTTTTAAGAAGCATTTGAACTCTATTGCTT
Source organism: Xylocopa sonorina (assembly GCF_050948175.1). Taxonomy (NCBI): domain Eukaryota; kingdom Metazoa; phylum Arthropoda; class Insecta; order Hymenoptera; family Apidae; genus Xylocopa; species Xylocopa sonorina. The sequence continues at coordinate 27,416 of NW_027490310.1, forward strand.
CGATACGTAGACATCTGCAAACGCTATTTCCTTGCAAGGAAGTGTCGCATTTACATTCATTGGATGTGTAGACGAGGAATTCATAACACTTCGCAAATCATATTATATCTTATCATGAAACATAGATATGAGATGCAATATCTCGTTTTAAGAAGCATTTGAACTCTATTGCTTCGATACGTAGACATCTGCAGACGCTATTTCCTAACAAGGAAGTGTCGCATTTACATTCACTTGAAGTGTAGACGAGGAATACATAACACTTCGCAAATCATATTATATCTTACCATGAAGCATAGAAATGAGATGCAATATCGCGTTTTAAGAATAATAAGAACACTATTGCTACGATACGTAGACATCTGCAAACGCTATTTCCTTGCAAGGAAGTGTCGCATTTACATTCATTTGAAGTGTAGACGAGGAATACATAACACTTCGCAAATCATATTACATCTTACCATGAAACGTAGAAATGAGATGCGATATCGCGTTTTAAGAGGCATTAGAACTCTATTGCTACGATACCTAGACATCTGCAAACGCTATTTCCTTGGAAGGAAGTGTCGCATTTACATTCATTTGAATCGTAGACGGGGAATGCATAACACTTCGCAATGAATATTATATCTTATCATGAAACATAGATATGAGATGCAATATCTCGTTTTAAGAAGCATTTGAACTCTATTGCTTTGATACGAAGTCATCTGCAGACGCTATTTTCTTGCAAGGAAGTGTCGCATTTACATTCATTTGAAGTGTAGACGAGGAATACATGACACTTCGCAAATCATATTATATCTTACCATGAAAGATAGAAATGAGATGCGAAATCGCGTTCTAAGAAGCATCAGTAATCCATTGCTACGATACGTAGACATCTGCAAACGCTATTTCCTTGCAAGGAAGTGTTGCATTTACATTCATTTGAATCGTATACGAGGAATGCATAACACTTCGCAATGAATATCATATCTTATCAAGAAACATAGATATGAGATGCAATATCTCGTTTTAAGAAGCATTTGAACTCTATTGCTTCGATACGTAGACATCTGCAAACGCTATTTCCTTGCAAGGAAGTGTCGCATTTACATTCATTGGATGTGTAGACGAGGAATTCATAACACTTCGCAAATCATATTATATCTTATCATGAAACATAGATATGAGATGCAATATCTCGTTTTAAGAAGCATTTGAACTCTATTGCTTCGATACGTAGACATCTGCAGACGCTATTTCCTAACAAGGAAGTGTCGCATTTACATTCACTTGAAGTGTAGACGAGGAATACATAACACTTCGCAAATCATATTATATCTTACCATGAAGCATAGAAATGAGATGCAATATCGCGTTTTAAGAATAATAAGAACACTATTGCTACGATACGTAGACATCTGCAAACGCTATTTCCTTGCAAGGAAGTGTCGCATTTACATTCATTTGAAGTGTAGACGAGGAATACATAACACTTCGCAAATCATATTACATCTTACCGTGAAACATAGAAATGAGGTGCGATATCGCGTTTTAAGAAGCATTAGAAAGCTATTGCTACGATACGTAGACATCTGCAAACGCTATTTCCTTGCAAGGAAGTGTCGCATTTACTTTCATTTGAATCGTAGACGAGGAATGCATAACACTTCGCAATGAATATTATATCTTATCATGAAACATAGATATGAGATGCAATATCTCGTTTTAAGATGCATTTGAACTCTATTGCTTTGATACGTAGACATCTGCAAACGCTATTTCCTTGCAAGGAAGTGTCGCATTTACATTCATTTGAGGTGTAGACGAGGAATACATGACACTTCGCAAATCATATTATGTCTTACCATGAAACATAGGAATGAGATGCGATATCGCGTTTTAAGAAGCATTTGAACTCTATTGCTTCGATACGTGGACATCTGCAAACGCAATTTCCTTGCAAGGAAGTGTCGCATTTACATTCATTTGAAGTGTAGACGAGGAATACATAACACTTCGCAAATCATATTATATCTTACCATGAAACGTAGAAATGAGATGCGATATCGCGTTTTAAGAAGCATTGAACTCTATTGCTTCGATACGTAGACATCTGCAAACGCTATTTCCTTGCAAGGAAGTGTCGCATTTACATTCGTTTGAAGTGTAGACGAGGAATACATGATACTTCGCAAATCATATTATATCTTACCATGAAACATAGAAATGAGATGGAATATCGCGTTTTAAGAATCATAAGAACTCTATTGCTACGATACGTAGACATCTGCAGACGCTATTTCCTTGCAAGGAAGTGTAGCATTTACTTTCATTTGAATCGTAGACGAGGAATGCATAACACTTCGCAATGAATATTATATCTTATCATGAAACATAGATATGAGATGCAATATCTTGTTTTAAGAAGAATTTGAACTCTATTGCTTCGATACGTAGACGTCTGCAAACGCTATTTCCTTGCAAGGAAGTGTCGCATTTACATTCATTTGAAGTGTAGACGAGGAATGCATAGCACTTCGCAAATCATATTACATCTTACCATGAAAGATAGAAATAAGATGCGATATCGCGTTTTAATAAGCATTAGAACACTATTGCTACGATACCTAGACATCTGCAGACGCTATTTCCTAGCAAGGAAGTGTCGCATTTACATTCATTTGAAGTGTAGACGAGGAATACATAACACTTCGCAAATCATATTATATCTTACCATGAAACATAGAAATGAGATGAGATATCGCGTTTTAAGAATCATAAGAACTCTATTGCTACGGTATGTACACATCTGCAAACGCTATTTCCTTGCAAGGAAGTGTAGCATTTACATTCATTTGAATCGTAGACGAGGAATGCATAACACTTCGCAATGAATATTACATCTTACCATGAAACGTAGAAATGAGATGCGATATCGCGTTTTAAGAAGCATTAGAACTCTATTGCTACGATACCTAGACATCTGCAGACGCTATTTCCTAACAAGGAAGTGTCGCATTTACATTCAGTTGAAGTGTAGACGAGGAATACATAACACTTCGCAAATCATATTATATCGTACCATAAAACATAGAAGTGAGATGCGATATCGCGTTTTAAGAATCATAAGAACTCTATTGCTACGATACGTAGACAACTGCGAACGCTATTTCCTTGTAAGGAAGTGTCGCATTTACATTCATTTGGATCGTAGACGAGGAATGCATAGCACTTCGCAATGAATATTATATCTTATCATCAATCATAGATATGAGATGCAATATCTCGTTTTAAGAAGCATTTGAACTCTATTGCTTCGATACGTAGACATCTGCAAACGCTATTTCCTAGCAAGGAAGTGTCGCATTTCCATTCATTTGAAGTGTAGACGAGGAATACATGACACTTCGCAAATCATATTATATCTTACCATGAAACATAGAAATGAGGTGCGATATCGCGTTTTAAGAAGCATTAGAACACTATTGCTACGATACGTAAGTATCTGCAGACGCTATTTCCTAGCAAGGAAGTGTCGCATTTACATTCATTTGAAGTGTAGACGAGGAATACATGACACTTCGCAAATCATATTATATCTTACCATGAAACATAGAAATGAGATGCGATATCGCGTTTTAAGAAGCATTAGAAATCTATTGCTAGGATACGTAGACATCTGTAAACGCTATTTCCTTGCAAGGAAGGTTCGCATTTACACTCATTTGAAGTGTAGACGAGGAATACACAACACTTCGCAAATCATATTATATCTTACCATGCAACATAGAAACGAGATGCGATATGGCGTTTTAAGAAGCATTGGAAATCTATTGCTATGATACGTAGACATCTGCAAACGCTATTTCCTTGCAAGGAAGTGTCGCATTTCCATTCATTTGAAGTGTAGACGAGGAATACATGACACTTCGCAAATCATATTATATCTTACCATGAAACATAGAAATGAGGTGCGATATCGCGTTTTAAGAAGCATTAGAACACTATTGCTACGATACGTAAGTATCTGCAGACGCTATTTCCTAGCAAGGAAGTGTCGCATTTACATTCATTTGAAGTGTAGACGAGGAATACATGACACTTCGCAAATCATATTATACCTTACCATGAAACGTAGAAATGAGATGCGATATCGCGTTTTAAGAAGCATTGAACTCTATTGCTTCGATACGTAGACATCTGCAAACGCTATTTCCTTGCAAGGAAGTGTCGCATTTACATTCGTTTGAAGTGTAGACGAGGAATACATGATACTTCGCAAATCATATTATATCTTACCATGAAACATAGAAATGAGATGGAATATCGCGTTTTAAGAATCATAAGAACTCTATTGCTACGATACGTAGACATCTGCAAGCGCTATTTCCTTGCAAGGAAGTGTCGCATTTACATTCATTTGAAGTGTAGACGAGGAATGCATAACACTTCGCAATGAATATTATATCTTTCCATGAAACATAGAAATGAGATGCGATATCGCGTTCTAAGAAGCATTAGAACTCTATTGCAACGATACCTAGACATCAGCAGACGCTATTTCCTAGCAAGGAAGTGTCGCATTTACATTCATTTGCAGTGTAGACGAGGAATACATGATACTTCGCAAATCATATTATATCTTCCCGTGAAACATAGAAATGAGATGGAATATCGCGTTTTAAGAATCATAAGAACTCTATTACTACGATACGTAGGCATCTGCAAACGCTATTTCCTTGCAAGGAAGTGTCGCATTTACATTCATTTGAAGTGTAGACGAGGAATACATAACACTTCGCAAATCATATTACATCTTACCGTGAAACATAGAAATGAGGTGCGATATCGCGTTTTAAGAAGCATTAGAAAGCTATTGCTACGATACGTAGACATCTGCAAACGCTATTTCCTTGCAAGGAAGTGTCGCATTTACTTTCATTTGAATCGTAGACGAGGAATGCATAACACTTCGCAATGAATATTATATCTTATCATGAAACATAGATATGAGATGCAATATCTCGTTTTAAGATGCATTTGAACTCTATTGCTTTGATACGTAGACATCTGCAAACTCTATTTCCTTGCAAGGAAGTGTCGCATTTACATTCATTTGAAGTGTAGATGAGGAATGCATAACACTTCGCAAATCATGTTATATCTTACCATGGAACATAGAAATGAGATGCGATATCGCGTTTTAAGAAGCATTAGAACTCTATTGCTTCGATACGTAGACATCTGCAAACGCTATTTCCTTGCAAGGAAGTGTCGCATTTACATTCATTTGAAGTGTAGACGAGGAATACATGACACTTCGCAAATCATATTATATCTTACCATGAAACATAGAAATGAGATGCGCTTTCGCGCTTTAAGAAGCATTAGAAATCTATTGCTACGATACCTAGACATCTGCAGACGCTATTTCCTAGCGAGGAAGTGTCGCATTCACATTCATTGGAAGTGTGGACGAGGAATACATAACACTTCGCAAATCATATTATACCTTACCATGAAACATAGAAATGAGATGCGATATCGCGTTTTAAGAATCATAAGACTCTATTGCTACGATACGTACACATCTGCAAACGCTATTTCCTTGCAACGAAGTGTCGCATTTACATTCATTTGAAGTGTGGACGAGGAATACATGACACTTCGCAAATCATATTATATCTTACCATGAAACATATTAATGAGATGCGATATCGCGTTTTAAGAAGCATTTGAACTCTATTGCTACGATACCTAGACATCTGCAGACGCTATTTCCTAACAAGGAAGTGTCGCATTTACATTCATTTGAAGTGTAGACGAGGAATACATAACACTTCGCAAATCATATTATATCTTATCATGAAACATAGATATGAGATGCAATATCTCGTTTGAAGAAGCATTTGAACTCTATTGCTTCGATACGTACACATCTGCAAACGCTATTTCCTTGCAAGGAAGTGTCGCACTTACATTCATTTGAATCGTAGACGAGGAATGCATAACAATTCGCAATGAATATTATATCTTATCATGAAACATAGATATGAGTTGCAATATCTCGTTTTAAGAAGCACTTGAACTCTATTGCTTCGATACGTAGACATCTGCAAACGATATTTCCTTGCAAGGAAGTGTCACATTTACATTCATTTGAAGTGTAGACGAGAAATACATAACACTTCGCAAATCATATTACATCTTACCATGTAACGTAGAAATGAGATGCGATATCGAGTTTTAAGAAGCATTAGAGCTCTATTGCTACGATACCTAGATATCTGCAGACGCTATTTCCTAGCAAGGAAGTGTCGCATTTACATTCATTTGAAGTGTAGACGAGGAATACATGACACTTCGCAAATCATATTATATCTTACCATGAAACATAGAAATGAGATGCGCTTTCGCGCTTTAAGAAGCATTAGAAATCTATTGCTACGATACCTAGACATCTGCAGACGCTATTTCCTAGCGAGGAAGTGTCGCATTCACATTCATTGGAAGTGTGGACGAGGAATACATAACACTTCGCAAATCATATTATACCTTACCATGAAACATATTAATGAGATGCGATATCGCGTTTTAAGAAGCATTTGAACACTATTGCTTCGATACGTACACATCTGCAAACGCTATTTCCTTGCAAGGAAGTGTAGCATTTACATTCATTTGAATCGTAGACGAGGAATGCATAACACTTCGCAATGAACATTATATCTTATCATGAAACATAGATATCAGCTGCAATATCTCGTTTTAAGAAGCATTTGAACTCTATTGCTTCGATACGTAGACATCTGCGAACGATATTTCCTTGCAAGGAAGTGTCACGTTTACATTCGTTTGAAGTGTAGACGAGAAATACATAACACTTCGCAAATCATATTACATCTTACCATGAAACGTAGAAATGAGATGCGATATCGCGTTTTAAGAAGCATTAGAACTCTATTGCTACGATACCTAGACATCTGCAGACGCTATTTCCTAACAAGGAAGTGTCGCATTTACATTCATTTGAAGTGTGGACGAGGAATACATGACACTTCGCAAATCATATTATATCTTACCATGAAACATATTAATGAGATGCGACATCGCGTTTTAAGAAGCATCAGAACTCTATTGCTACGATACCTAGACATCTGCAGACGCTATTTCCTAACAAGGAAGTGTCGCATTTACATTCATTTGAAGTGTAGACGAGGAATACATAACACTTCGCAAATCATATTATATCTTATCATGAAACATAGAAATGAGATGCGCTTTCGCGCTTTAAGAAGCATTAGAAATCTATTGCTACGATACCTAGACATCTGCAGACGCTATTTCCTAGCGAGGAAGTGTCGCATTCACATTCATTGGAAGTGTGGACGAGGAATACATAACACTTCGCAAATCATATTATACCTTACCATGAAACATATTAATGAGATGCAATATCTCGTTTGAAGAAGCATTTGAACTCTATTGCTTCGATACGTACACATCTGCAAACGCTATTTCCTCGCAAGGAAGTGTCGCATTTACATTCATTTGAATCGTAGACGAGGAATGCATAACAATTCGCAATGAATATTATATCTTATCATGAAACATAGATATGAGTTGCAATATCTCGTTTTAAGAAGCACTTGAACTCTATTGCTTCGATACCTAGACATATGCAGATGCTATTTCCTAGCAAGGAAGTGTCGCATTTACATTCATTTGAAGTGTAGACGATGAATTCATGACACTTCGCAAATCATATTATACCTTACCATGTAACGTAGAAATGAGATGCGATATCGCGTTTTAAGAAGCATTAGAGCTCTATTGCTACGATACCTAGATATCTGCAGACGCTATTTCCTAGCAAGGAAGTGTCGCATTTACATTCATTTGAAGTGTAGACGAGGAATACATGACACTTCGCAAATCATATTATATCTTACCATGAAACATAGAAATGAGATGCGCTTTCGCGCTTTAAGAAGCATTAGAAATCTATTGCTACGATACCTAGACATCTGCAGACGCTATTTCCTAGCGAGGAAGTGTCGCATTCACATTCATTGGAAGTGTGGACGAGGAATACATAACACTTCGCAAATCATATTATACCTTACCATGAAACATAGAAATGAGATGCGATATCGCGTTTTAAGAATCATAAGACTCTATTGCTACGATACGTACACATCTGCAAACGCTATTTCCTTGCAACGAAGTGTCGCATTTACATTCATTTGAAGTGTGGACGAGGAATACATGACACTTCGCAAATCATATTATATCTTACCATGAAACATATTAATGAGATGCGATATCGCGTTTTAAGAAGCATTTGAACACTATTGCTTCGATACGTACACATCTGCAAACGCTATTTCCTTGCAAGGAAGTGTAGCATTTACATTCATTTGAATCGTAGACGAGGAATGCATAACACTTCGCAATGAACATTATATCTTATCATGAAACATAGATATGAGTTGCAATATCTCGTTTTAAGAAGCATTGGAAATCTATTGCTACGATACGTAGACATCTGCAAACGCTGTTTCCTTGCAAGGAAGTGTCGCATTTACATTCAATTGAAGTGTAGACGAGGAATACGTAACACTTCGCAAATCATATTATATCTTACCATGAAACATAGAAATGAGATGCGATATCGCGTTTTAAGAAGCATTAGAACTCTATTGCTTCGATACGTAGACATCTGCTAACGATATTTCCTTGCAAGGAAGTGTCACGTTTACATTCATTTGAAGTGTAGACGAGAAATACATAACACTTCGCAAATCATATTATATCTTACCATGAAACATAGAAATGAGGTGCGATATCGCGTTTTAAGAAGCATTAGAACACTATTGCTACGATACGTAAGTATCTGCAAACGCTATTTCCTTGCAAGGAAGTGTCGCATTTACTTTCACTTGAATCGTAGACGAGGAATGCATAACACTTCGCAATGAATATTATATCTTATCATGAAGCATAGATATGAGATGCAATATCTCGTTTTAAGCAGCATTTGAACTCTATTTCTTCTATACCTAGACATATGCAGACGCTATTTCCTAGCAAGGAAGTGTCGCATTTACATTCATTTGAAGTGTAGACGATGAATTCATGACACTTCGCAAATCATATTATATCTTACCATGAAACATAGAAATGAGATGCGATATTGCGTTTTAAGAAGCATTGGAAATCTATTGCTACGATACGTAGACATCTGCAAACGCTGTTTCCTTGCAAGGAAGTGTCGCATTTACATTCATTTGAAGTGTAGACGAGGAATACGTAACACTTCGCAAGTCATATTATATCTTACCATGAAACATAGAAATGAGATGCGATATCGCGTTTTAAGAAGCATTAGAACTCTATTGCTTCAATACGTAGACATCTGCTAACGATATTTCCTTGCAAGGAAGTGTCACGTTTACATTCATTTGAAGTGTAGACGAGAAATACATAACACTTCGCAAATCATATTACATCCTACCATGAAACGTAGAAATGAGATGCGATATCGCGTTTTAAGAAGCATTAGAACTCTATTGCTACGATACCTAGACATCTGCAGACGCTATTTCCTAACAAGGAATTGTCGCATTTACATTCATTTGAAGTGTAGACGAGAAATACATAACACTTCGCAAATCATATTACATCTTACCATGAAACGTAGAAATGAGATGCGATATCGCGTTTTAAGAATCATAAGATCTCTATTGCTACGATACGTAGACATCTGCAAACGCTATTTCCTTGCAAGGAAGTGTCGCATTTACATTCATTTGTAGTGTAGACGAGGTATACATGTCACTTCGCAAATCATATTATATCTTACCATGAAAGATAGAAATGAGATGCGATATCGCGTTTTAAGAAGCATTAGAAATCTATTGCTACGATACGTAGACATCTGCAAACGCTATTTCCTAGCGAGGAAGTATCGCATTCACATTCATTTGAAGTGTAGACGAGGAACACATAACACTTCGCAAATCATGTTATATCTTACCATGAAACATGGAAATGAGATGCGATATCGCGTTTTAAGAATCATATGAACACTATTGCTACGATACGTAGACATCTGTATACGCTATTTCCTTGCAAGGAAGTGTCGCATTTACATTCATTTGAATCGTAGACGAGGAATACATGACACTTCGGAAATCATATTATATCTTACCATGAAACATAGAAATGAGATGCGATATCGCGTTTTAAGAAGCGTTAGAACACTATTGCTACGATACCTAGACATCTGCAGACGCTATTTCCTAGCAAGGAAGTGTCGCATTTACATTCATTTGAAGTGTAGACGAGGAATACATAACACTTCGCAAATTATATAAAATCTTACCATGAAACATAGAAATGAGATGCGATATCGCGTTTTAAGAATCATAAGAACTCTATTTCTACGATACGTACACATCTGCAAACGCTATTTCCTTGCAAGGAAGTGTCGCATTTACATTCATTTGAAGTGTAGACGAGGAATACATAACACTTCGCAAATCATATTATATCTTACCATGAAACATAGAAATGAGATGCGATATCGCGTTTTAAGAAGCATTAGAACACTACTGCTACGATACCTAGACATCTGCAGACGCTATTTCCTAACAAGGAGGTGTCGCATTTACATTCATTTGAAGTGTAGACGAGGAATACATAACACTTCGCAAATCATATTACATCTTACCATGAAACGTAGAAATGAGATGCGATATCGCGTTTTAAGAGGCATTAGAACTCTATTGCTACGATACCTAGACATCTGCAAACGCTATTTCCTTGGAAGGAAGTGTCGCATTTACATTCATTTGAATCGTAGACGGGGAATGCATAACACTTCGCAATGAATATTATATCTTATCATGAAACATAGATATGAGATGCAATATCTCGTTTTAAGAAGCATTTGAACTCTATTGCTTTGATACGAAGTCATCTGCAGACGCTATTTTCTTGCAAGGAAGTGTCGCATTTACATTCATTTGAAGTGTAGACGAGGAATACATGACACTTCGCAAATCATATTATATCTTACCATGAAAGATAGAAATGAGATGCGAAATCGCGTTCTAAGAAGCATCAGTAATCCATTGCTACGATACGTAGACATCTGCAAACGCTATTTCCTTGCAAGGAAGTGTTGCATTTACATTCATTTGAATCGTATACGAGGAATGCATAACACTTCGCAATGAATATCATATCTTATCAAGAAACATAGATATGAGATGCAATATCTCGTTTTAAGAAGCATTTGAACTCTATTGCTTCGATACGTAGACATCTGCAAACGCTATTTCCTTGCAAGGAAGTGTCGCATTTACATTCATTGGATGTGTAGACGAGGAATTCATAACACTTCGCAAATCATATTATATCTTATCATGAAACATAGATATGAGATGCAATATCTCGTTTTAAGAAGCATTTGAACTCTATTGCTTCGATACGTAGACATCTGCAGACGCTATTTCCTAACAAGGAAGTGTCGCATTTACATTCACTTGAAGTGTAGACGAGGAATACATAACACTTCGCAAATCATATTATATCTTACCATGAAGCATAGAAATGAGATGCAATATCGCGTTTTAAGAATAATAAGAACACTATTGCTACGATACGTAGACATCTGCAAACGCTATTTCCTTGCAAGGAAGTGTCGCATTTACATTCATTTGAAGTGTAGACGAGGAATACATAACACTTCGCAAATCATATTACATCTTACCGTGAAACATAGAAATGAGGTGCGATATCGCGTTTTAAGAAGCATTAGAAAGCTATTGCTACGATACGTAGACATCTGCAAACGCTATTTCCTTGCAAGGAAGTGTCGCATTTACTTTCATTTGAATCGTAGACGAGGAATGCATAACACTTCGCAATGAATATTATATCTTATCATGAAACATAGATATGAGATGCAATATCTCGTTTTAAGATGCATTTGAACTCTATTGCTTTGATACGTAGACATCTGCAAACGCTATTTCCTTGCAAGGAAGTGTCGCATTTACATTCATTTGAGGTGTAGACGAGGAATACATGACACTTCGCAAATCATATTATGTCTTACCATGAAACATAGGAATGAGATGCGATATCGCGTTTTAAGAAGCATTTGAACTCTATTGCTTCGATACGTGGACATCTGCAAACGCAATTTCCTTGCAAGGAAGTGTCGCATTTACATTCATTTGAAGTGTAGACGAGGAATACATAACACTTCGCAAATCATATTATATCTTACCATGAAACGTAGAAATGAGATGCGATATCGCGTTTTAAGAAGCATTGAACTCTATTGCTTCGATACGTAGACATCTGCAAACGCTATTTCCTTGCAAGGAAGTGTCGCATTTACATTCGTTTGAAGTGTAGACGAGGAATACATGATACTTCGCAAATCATATTATATCTTACCATGAAACATAGAAATGAGATGGAATATCGCGTTTTAAGAATCATAAGAACTCTATTGCTACGATACGTAGACATCTGCAGACGCTATTTCCTTGCAAGGAAGTGTAGCATTTACTTTCATTTGAATCGTAGACGAGGAATGCATAACACTTCGCAATGAATATTATATCTTATCATGAAACATAGATATGAGATGCAATATCTTGTTTTAAGAAGAATTTGAACTCTATTGCTTCGATACGTAGACGTCTGCAAACGCTATTTCCTTGCAAGGAAGTGTCGCATTTACATTCATTTGAAGTGTAGACGAGGAATGCATAGCACTTCGCAAATCATATTACATCTTACCATGAAAGATAGAAATAAGATGCGATATCGCGTTTTAATAAGCATTAGAACACTATTGCTACGATACCTAGACATCTGCAGACGCTATTTCCTAGCAAGGAAGTGTCGCATTTACATTCATTTGAAGTGTAGACGAGGAATACATAACACTTCGCAAATCATATTATATCTTACCATGAAACATAGAAATGAGATGAGATATCGCGTTTTAAGAATCATAAGAACTCTATTGCTACGGTATGTACACATCTGCAAACGCTATTTCCTTGCAAGGAAGTGTAGCATTTACATTCATTTGAATCGTAGACGAGGAATGCATAACACTTCGCAATGAATATTACATCTTACCATGAAACGTAGAAATGAGATGCGATATCGCGTTTTAAGAAGCATTAGAACTCTATTGCTACGATACCTAGACATCTGCAGACGCTATTTCCTAACAAGGAAGTGTCGCATTTACATTCAGTTGAAGTGTAGACGAGGAATACATAACACTTCGCAAATCATATTATATCGTACCATAAAACATAGAAGTGAGATGCGATATCGCGTTTTAAGAATCATAAGAACTCTATTGCTACGATACGTAGACAACTGCGAACGCTATTTCCTTGTAAGGAAGTGTCGCATTTACATTCATTTGGATCGTAGACGAGGAATGCATAGCACTTCGCAATGAATATTATATCTTATCATCAATCATAGATATGAGATGCAATATCTCGTTTTAAGAAGCATTTGAACTCTATTGCTTCGATACGTAGACATCTGCAAACGCTATTTCCTAGCAAGGAAGTGTCGCATTTCCATTCATTTGAAGTGTAGACGAGGAATACATGACACTTCGCAAATCATATTATATCTTACCATGAAACATAGAAATGAGGTGCGATATCGCGTTTTAAGAAGCATTAGAACACTATTGCTACGATACGTAAGTATCTGCAGACGCTATTTCCTAGCAAGGAAGTGTCGCATTTACATTCATTTGAAGTGTAGACGAGGAATACATGACACTTCGCAAATCATATTATATCTTACCATGAAACATAGAAATGAGATGCGATATCGCGTTTTAAGAAGCATTAGAAATCTATTGCTAGGATACGTAGACATCTGTAAACGCTATTTCCTTGCAAGGAAGGTTCGCATTTACACTCATTTGAAGTGTAGACGAGGAATACACAACACTTCGCAAATCATATTATATCTTACCATGCAACATAGAAACGAGATGCGATATGGCGTTTTAAGAAGCATTGGAAATCTATTGCTATGATACGTAGACATCTGCAAACGCTATTTCCTTGCAAGGAAGTGTCGCATTTCCATTCATTTGAAGTGTAGACGAGGAATACATGACACTTCGCAAATCATATTATATCTTACCATGAAACATAGAAATGAGGTGCGATATCGCGTTTTAAGAAGCATTAGAACACTATTGCTACGATACGTAAGTATCTGCAGACGCTATTTCCTAGCAAGGAAGTGTCGCATTTACATTCATTTGAAGTGTAGACGAGGAATACATGACACTTCGCAAATCATATTATACCTTACCATGAAACGTAGAAATGAGATGCGATATCGCGTTTTAAGAAGCATTGAACTCTATTGCTTCGATACGTAGACATCTGCAAACGCTATTTCCTTGCAAGGAAGTGTCGCATTTACATTCGTTTGAAGTGTAGACGAGGAATACATGATACTTCGCAAATCATATTATATCTTACCATGAAACATAGAAATGAGATGGAATATCGCGTTTTAAGAATCATAAGAACTCTATTGCTACGATACGTAGACATCTGCAAGCGCTATTTCCTTGCAAGGAAGTGTCGCATTTACATTCATTTGAAGTGTAGACGAGGAATGCATAACACTTCGCAATGAATATTATATCTTTCCATGAAACATAGAAATGAGATGCGATATCGCGTTCTAAGAAGCATTAGAACTCTATTGCAACGATACCTAGACATCAGCAGACGCTATTTCCTAGCAAGGAAGTGTCGCATTTACATTCATTTGCAGTGTAGACGAGGAATACATGATACTTCGCAAATCATATTATATCTTCCCGTGAAACATAGAAATGAGATGGAATATCGCGTTTTAAGAATCATAAGAACTCTATTACTACGATACGTAGGCATCTGCAAACGCTATTTCCTTGCAAGGAAGTGTCGCATTTACATTCATTTGAAGTGTAGACGAGGAATACATAACACTTCGCAAATCATATTACATCTTACCGTGAAACATAGAAATGAGGTGCGATATCGCGTTTTAAGAAGCATTAGAAAGCTATTGCTACGATACGTAGACATCTGCAAACGCTATTTCCTTGCAAGGAAGTGTCGCATTTACTTTCATTTGAATCGTAGACGAGGAATGCATAACACTTCGCAATGAATATTATATCTTATCATGAAACATAGATATGAGATGCAATATCTCGTTTTAAGATGCATTTGAACTCTATTGCTTTGATACGTAGACATCTGCAAACTCTATTTCCTTGCAAGGAAGTGTCGCATTTACATTCATTTGAAGTGTAGATGAGGAATGCATAACACTTCGCAAATCATGTTATATCTTACCATGGAACATAGAAATGAGATGCGATATCGCGTTTTAAGAAGCATTAGAACTCTATTGCTTCGATACGTAGACATCTGCAAACGCTATTTCCTTGCAAGGAAGTGTCGCATTTACATTCATTTGAAGTGTAGACGAGGAATACATGACACTTCGCAAATCATATTATATCTTAACATGAAACATAAAAATGAGATGCGATATCGCGTTTTAAGAAGCATTAGAACACTATAGCTGCGATAGGTAGACATTTGCAAACTCTATTTCCTTGCAAGGAAGTGTCGCATTTACATTCGCTTGTAGTGTAGACGAGGAATACACAACACTTCGCAAATCATATTATATCTTACCATGAAGCATAGAAACGAGATGCGATATGGCGTTTTAAGAAGCATTGGAAATCTATTGCTATGATACGTAGACATCTGCAAACGCTATTTCCTTGCAAGGAAGTGTCGCATTTACATTCATTTGAAGTGTAGACGAGGAATGCATAACACTTCGCAATGAATATTATATCTTTCCATGAAACATAGAAATGAGATGCGATATCGCGTTCTAAGAAGCATTAGAACTCTATTGCAACGATACCTAGACATCAGCAGACGCTATTTCCTAGCAAGGAAGTGTCGCATTTACATTCATTTGAAGTGTAGACGAGGAATACATGATACTTCCCAAATCATATTATATCTTCCCGTGAAACATAGAAATGAGATGGAATATCGCGTTTTAAGAATCATAAGAACTCTATTACTACGATACGTAGACATCTGCAAACGCTATTTCCTTGCAAGGAAGTGTCGCATTTACATTCATTTGAAGTGTCGACGAGGAATACATAACACTTCGCAAATCATATTACATCTTACCGTGAAACATAGAAATGAGGTGCGATATCGCGTTTTAAGAAGCATTAGAAAGCTATTGCTACGATACGTAGACATCTGCAAACGCTATTTCCTTGCAAGGAAGTGTCGCATTTACTTTCATTTGAATCGTAGACGAGGAATGCATAACACTTCGCAATGAATATTATATCTTATCATGAAACATAGATATGAGATGCAATATCTCGTTTTAAGAAGCATTTGAACTCTATTGCTTCGATACGTAGACATCTGCAAACGCTATTTCCTTGCAAGGAAGTGTCGCATTTCCATTCATTTGAAGTGTAGACGAGGAATACATGACACTTCGCAAATCATATTACATCTTACCATGAAACATAGAAATGAGATGCGATATCGCGTTTTATGAAGCATTAGAACTCTATTGCTATGATACCTAGACATCTGCTGACGCTATTTCCTAGCAAGGAAGTGTCGCATTTACAATCATTTGAAGTGTGGAAGAGGAATACATGACACTTCGCAAATCATATTATATCTTACCATGAAAGATAGAAATAAGATGCGATATCGCGTTTTAATAAGCATTAGAACACTATTGCTACGATACCTAGACATCTGCAGACGCTATCTCCTAGCAAGGAAGTGTCGCATTTACATTCATTTGAAGTGTAGACGAGGAATACATAACACTTCGCAAATCATATTATATCTTACCATGAAACATAGAAATGAGATGAGATATCGCGTTTTAAGGATCATAAGAACACTATTGCTACGATACCTAGACATCTGCAGACGCTATTTCCTAGCAAGGAAGTGTCGCATTTACATTCATTTGAAGTGTAGACGAGGAATACATGATACTTCGCAAATCATATTATATCTTCCCGTGAAACATAGAAATGAGATGGAATATCGCGTTTTAAGAATCATAAGAACTCTATTACTACGATACGTAGACATCTGCAAACGCTATTTCCTTGCAAGGAAGTGTCGCATTTACATTCATTTGAAGTGTAGACGAGGAATACATAACACTTCGCAAATCATATTACATCTTACCGTGAAACATAGAAATGAGGTGCGATATCGCGTTTTAAGAAGCATTAGAAAGCTATTGCTACGATACGTAGACATCTGCAAACGCTATTTCCTTGCAAGGAAGTGTCGCATTTACTTTCATTTGAATCGTAGACGAGGAATGCATAACACTTCGCAATGAATATTATATCTTATCATGAAACATAGATATGAGATGCAATATCTCGTTTTAAGATGCATTTGAACTCTATTGCTTTGATACGTAGACATCTGCAAACTCTATTTCCTTGCAAGGAAGTGTCGCATTTACATTCATTTGAAGTGTAGATGAGGAATGCATAACACTTCGCAAATCATGTTATATCTTACCATGGAACATAGAAATGAGATGCGATATCGCGTTTTAAGAAGCATTAGAACTCTATTGCTTCGATACGTAGACATCTGCAAACGCTATTTCCTTGCAAGGAAGTGTCGCATTTACATTCATTTGAAGTGTAGACGAGGAATACATGACACTTCGCAAATCATATTATATCTTAACATGAAACATAAAAATGAGATGCGATATCGCGTTTTAAGAAGCATTAGAACACTATAGCTGCGATAGGTAGACATTTGCAAACTCTATTTCCTTGCAAGGAAGTGTCGCATTTACATTCGCTTGTAGTGTAGAGGAGGAACACATAACACTTCGCAAATCATATTACATCTTACCATGAAACATAGAAATGAGATGCGATATCGCGTTTTAAGTATCATATGAACTTATTGCTACGATACGTAGACATCTGCAATCGCTATTTCCTTGCAAGGAAGTGTAGCATTTACTTTCATTTGAATCGTAGACGAGGAATGCATAACACTTCGCAATGAATATTATATCTTATCATGAAACATAGATATGAGATGCAATATCTTGTTTTAAGAAGCATTTGAACTCTATTGATTCGATACGTAGACGTCTGCAAACGCTATTTCCTTGCAAGGAAGTGTCGCATTTACATTCATTTGAAGTGTAGACGAGGAATGCATAGCACTTCGCAAATCATATTACATCTTACCATGAAACATAGAAATGAGATGCGATTTCGCGTTTTAAGAAGCATTAGAACTCTATTGCTACGATACCTAGACATCTGCAGACGCTATTTCCTAGCAAGGAAGTGTCGGATTCACATTCATTTGAAGTGTAGACGAGGAATACATAACACTTCGCAAATCATATTATATCTTACCATGAAACATAGAAATGAGATGAGATATCGCGTTTTAAGGATCATAAGAACACTATTGCTACGATACCTAAACATCTGCAGACGCTATTTCCTAGCAAGGAAGTGTCGCATTTACATTCAGTTGAAGTGTAGACGAGGAATACATAACACTTCGCAAATCATATTATATCGTACCATAAAACATAGAAGTGAGATGCGATATCGCGTTTTAAGAATCATAAGAACTCTATTGCTACGATACGTAGACAACTGCGAACGCTATTTCCTTGTAAGGAAGTGTCGCATTTACATTCATTTGGATCGTAGACGAGGAATGCATAGCACTTCGCAATGAATATTATATCTTATCATGAAACATAGATATGAGATGCAATATCTCGTTTTCAGAAGCATTTGAACTCTATTGCTTCGATACGTAGACATCTGCAAACGCTATTTCCTTGCAAGGAAGTGTCGCATTTCCATTCATTTGAAGTGTAGACGAGGAATACATGACACTTCGCAAATCATATTATATCTTACCATGAAACATAGAAATGAGGTGCGATATCGCGTTTTAAGAAGCATTAGAACACTATTGCTACGATACGTAAGTATCTGCAGACGCTATTTCCTGGCAAGGAAGTGTCGCATTTACATTCATTTGAAGTGTAGACGAGGAATACATGACACTTCGCAAATCATATTATATCTTACCATGAAACATAGAAATGAGATGCGATATCGCGTTTTAAGATGCATTAGAAATCTATTGCTAGGATACGTAGACATCTGTAAACGCTATTTCCTTGCAAGGAAGGTTCGCATTTACACTCATTTGAAGTGTAGACGAGGAATACACAACACTTCGCAAATCATATTATATCTTACCATGCAACATAGAAACGAGATGCGATATGGCGTTTTAAGAAGCATTGGAAATCTATTGCTATGATACGTAGACATCTGCAAACGCTATTTCCTTGCAAGGAAGTGTCGCATTTCCATTCATTTGAAGTGTAGACGAGGAATACATGACACTTCGCAAATCATATTATATCTTACCATGAAACATAAAAATGAGGTGCGATATCGCGTTTTAAGAAGCATTAGAACACTATTGCTACGATACGTAAGTATCTGCAGACGCTATTTCCTAGCAAGGAAGTGTCGCATTTACATTCATTTGAAGTGTAGACGAGGAATACATGGCACTTCGCAAATCATATTATATCTTACCATGAAACATAGAAATGAGATGCGATATCGCGTTTTAAGAAGCATTAGAAATCTATTGCTAGGATACGTAGACATCTGTAAACGCTATTTCCTTGTAAGGAAGTGTCGCATTTACATTCATTTGGATCGTAGACGAGGAATGCATAACACTTCGCAATGAATATTATATCTTATCATGAAACATAGATATGAGATGCAATATCTCGTTTTAAGAAGCATTTGAACTCTATTGCTTCGATACGTAGACATCTGCAAACGCTATTTCCTTGCAAGGAAGTGTCGCAGTTCCATTCATTTGAAGTGTAGACGAGGAATACATGACACTTCGCAAATCATATTATATCTTACCATGAAACATAGAAATGAGATGCGATATCGCGTTTTAAGAAGCATTAGAAATCTGTTGCTAGGATACGTAGACATCTGTAAACGCTATTTCCTTGCAAGGAAGGTTCGCATTTACACTCATTTGAAGTGTAGACGAGGAATACACAACACTTCGCAAATCATATTATATCTTACCATGCAACATAGAAACGAGATGCGATATGGCGTTTTGAGAAGCATTGGAAATCTATTGCTATGATACGTAGACATCTGCAAACGCTATTTCCTTGCAAGGAAGTGTCGCATTTCCATTCATTTGAAGTGTAGACGAGGAATACATGACACTTCGCAAATCATATTATATCTTACCATGAAACATAAAAATGAGGTGCGATATCGCGTTTTAAGAAGCATTAGAACACTATTGCTACGATACGTAAGTATCTGCAGACGCTATTTCCTAGCAAGGAAGTGTCGCATTTACATTCATTTGAAGTGTAGACGAGGAATACATGGCACTTCGCAAATCATATTATATCTTACCATGAAACATAGAAATGAGATGCGATATCGCGTTTTAAGAAGCATTAGAAATCTATTGCTAGGATACGTAGACATCTGTAAACGCTATTTCCTTGTAAGGAAGTGTCGCATTTACATTCATTTGGATCGTAGACGAGGAATGCATAACACTTCGCAATGAATATTATATCTTATCATGAAACATAGATATGAGATGCAATATCTCGTTTTAAGAAGCATTTGAACTCTATTGCTTCGATACGTAGACATCTGCAAACGCTATTTCCTTGCAAGGAAGTGTCGCAGTTCCATTCATTTGAAGTGTAGACGAGGAATACATGACACTTCGCAAATCATATTATATCTTACCATGAAACATAGAAATGAGGTTGCGATATCGCGTCTTAAGAAGCATTAGAACACTATTGCTACGATACGTAAGTATCTGCAGACGCTATTTCCTAGCAAGGAAGTGTCGCATTTACATTCATTTGAAGTGTAGACGAGGAATACATAACACTTCGCAAATCATATTATATCTTATCATGAAACATAGATATGAGATGCAATATCTCGTTTGAAGAAGCATTTGAACTCTATTGCTTCGATACGTACACATCTGCAAACGCTATTTCCTTGCAAGGAAGTGTCGCATTTACATTCATTTGAATCGTAGACGAGGAATGCATAACAATTCGCAATGAATATTATATCTTATCATGAAACATAGATATGAGTTGCAATATCTCGTTTTAAGAAGCACATGAACTCTATTGCTTCGATACCTAGACATATGCAGACGCTATTTCCTAGCAAGGAAGTGTCGCATTTACATTCATTTGAAGTATGGACGAGGAATATATGACACTTCGCAAATCATATTACATCTTACCATGAAACGTAGAAATGAGATGCGATATCGCGTTTTAAGAAGCATTAGAACTCTATTGCTACGATACCTAGACATCTGCAGACGCTATTTCCTAACAAGGAAGTGTCGCATTTACATTCATTTGAAGTATGGACGAGGAATATATGACACTTCGCAAATCATATTACATCTTACCATGAAACGTAGAAATGAGATGCGATATCGCGTTTTAAGAAGCATTAGAACTCTATTGCTACGATACCTAGACATCTGCAGACGCTATTTCCTAACAAGGAAGTGTCGCATTTACATTCATTTGAAGTGTAGACGAGGAATACGTAACACTTCGCAAATCATATTATACCTTACCATGAAACATAGAAATGAGATGCGACATCGCGTTTTAAGAAGCATTAGAAATCTATTGCTACGATACGTAGACATCTGCAAACGCTATTTCCTTGCAAGGAAGTGTCACATTTACATTCATTTGAAGTGTAGACGAGGAATACATAACACTTCGCAAATCATATTACATCTTACCATGAAACGTAGAAATGAGATGCGATATCGCGTTTTAAGAAGCATTAGAACTCTATTGCTACGATACCTAGACATCTGCAGACGCTATTTCCTAACAAGGAAGTGTCGCATTTACATTCATTTGAAGTGTAGGCGAGGAATACATGACACTTCGCAAATCATATTATATCTTACCATGAAACATAGAAATGAGATGCGATATCGCGTTTTAAGAAGCATTAGAACTCTATTGCTACGATACCTAGACAACTGCAGACGCTATTTCCTAACAAGGAAGTGTCGCATTTACATTCATTTGAAGTGTAGACGAGGGATACATGACAGTTCGCAAATCATATTATATCTTACCATGAAACATAGAAATGAGATGCGATATCGCGTTTTAAGAATCATATGAACTCTATTGCTACGATACGTAGACATTTGCAAACGCTATTTCCTTGCAAGGAAGTGTCGCATTTACTTTCATTTGAATCGTAGACGAGGAATGCATAACACTTCGCAATGAATATTATATCTAATCATGAAACATAGATATGAGATGCAATATCTCGTTTTAAGCAGCATTTGAACTCTATTTCTTCTATACGTAGACATCTGCAAACGATATTTCCTTGCAAGGAAGTGTCGCATTTACATTCATTTGAAGTGTAGACGGGGAATACATGACACTTCGCAAATCATATTATATCTTACCATGAAACATAGTAATGAGATGCGACATCGCGTTTTAAGAAGCATTTGAACTCTATTGCTTCGATACGTACACACCTGCAAACGCTATTTCCTTGCAAGGAAGTGTCGCATTTACATTCATTTGAATCGTAGACGAGGAATGCATAACACTTCGCAATGAATATTATATCTTATCATGAAACATAGATATGAGTTGCAATATCTCGTTTCAAGAAGCATTTGAACTCTATTGCTTCGATACGTAGACATCTGCAAACGATATTTCCTTGCAAGGAAGTGTCACATTTACATTCATTTGAAGTGTAGACGAGAAATACATAACACTTCGCAAATCATATTACATCTTACCATGTAACGTAGAAATGAGATGCGATATCGCGTTTTAAGATGCATTAGAGCTCTATTGCTACGATACCTAGATATCTGCAGACGCTATTTCCTAGCAAGGAAGTGTCGCATTTACATTCATTTGAAGTGTAGACGAGGAATACATGACACTTCGCAAATCATATTATATCTTACCATGAAACATAGAAATGAGATGCGCTTTCGCGCTTTAAGAAGCATTAGAAATCTATTGCTACGATACCTAGACATCTGCAGACGCTATTTCCTAGCGAGGAAGTGTCGCATTCACATTCATTGGAAGTGTGGACGAGGAATACATAACACTTCGCAAATCATATTATACCTTACCATGAAACATAGAAATGAGATGCGATATCGCGTTTTAAGAATCATAAGACTCTATTGCTACGATACGTACACATCTGCAAACGCTATTTCCTTGCAACGAAGTGTCGCATTTACATTTATTTGAAGTGTGGACGAGGAATACATGACACTTCGCAAATCATATTATATCTTACCATGAAACATTTTAATGAGATGCGATATCGCGTTTTAAGAAGCATTTGAACACTATTGCTTCGATACGTACACATCTGCGAACGCTATTTCCTTGCAAGGAAGTGTCACGTTTACATTCATTTGAAGTGTAGACGAGAAATACATAACACTTCGCAAATCATATTACATCCTACCATGAAACGTAGAAATGAGATGCGATATCGCGTTTTAAGAAGCATTAGAACTCTATTGCTACGATACCTAGATATCTGCAGACGCTATTTCCTAGCAAGGAAGTGTCGCATTTACATTCATTTGAAGTGTAGACGAGGAATACATGACACTTCGCAAATCATATTATATCTTACCATGAAACATAGAAATGAGATGCGCTTTCGCGCTTTAAGAAGCATTAGAAATCTATTGCTACGATACCTAGACATCTGCAGACGCTATTTCCTAGCGAGGAAGTGTAGCATTCACATTCATTGGAAGTGTGGACGAGGAATACATAACACTTCGCAAATCATATTATACCTTACCATGAAACATATTAATGAGATGCGATATCGCGTTTTAAGAAGCATTAGATCTCTATTGCTACGATACCTAGACATCTGCAGACGCTATTTCCTAACAAGGAAGTGTCGCATTTACATTCATTTGAAGTGTAGACGAGGAATACATAACACTTCGCAAATCATATTATATCTTATCATGAAACATAGATATGAGATGCAATATCTCGTTTGAAGAAGCATTTGAACTCTATTGCTTCGATACGTACACATCTGCAAACGCTATTTCCTTGCAAGGAAGTGTAGCATTTACATTCATTTGAATCGTAGACGAGGAATGCATAACACTTCGCAATGAACATTATATCTTATCATGAAACATAGATATGAGTTGCAATATCTCGTTTGAAGAAGCATTTGAACTCTATTGCTTCGATACGTAGACATCTGCTAACGATATTTCCTTGCAAGGAAGTGTCACGTTTACATTCATTTGAAGTGTAGACGAGAAATACATAACACTTCGCAAATCATATTACATCCTACCATGAAACGTAGAAATGAGATGCGATATCGCGTTTTAAGAAGCATTAGAACTCTATTGCTACGATACCTAGACATCTGCAGACGCTATTTCCTAACAAGGAAGTGTCGCATTTACATTCATTTGAAGTGTAGACGAGGAAAACATTACACTTCGCAAATCATATTATATCGTACCATAAAACATAGAAGTGAGATGCGATATCGCGTTTTAAGAATCATAAGAACTCTATTGCTACGATACGTAGACAACTGCGAACGCTATTTCCTTGTAAGGAAGTGTCGCATTTACATTCATTTGGATCGTAGACGAGGAATGCATAACACTTCGCAATGAATATTATATCTTATCATGAAACATAGATATGAGATGCAATATCTCGTTTTCAGAAGCATTTGAACTCTATTGCTTCGATACGTAGACATCTGCAAACGCTATTTCCTTGCAAGGAAGTGTCGCATTTCCATTCATTTGAAGTGTAGACGAGGAATACATGACACTTCGCAAATCATATTATATCTTACCATGAAACATAGAAATGATATGCGATATCGCGTTTTAAGAATCATAAGAACTCTATTGCTACGATACGTACACATCTGCAGACGCTATTTCCTAGCGAGGAAGTGTCGCATTCACATTCATTGGAAGTGTGGACGAGGAATACATAACACTTCGCAAATCATATTATACCTTACCATGAAACATAGAAATGAGATGCGATATCGCGTTTTAAGAATCATAAGACTCTATTGCTACGATACGTACACATCTGCAAACGCTATTTCCTTGCAACGAAGTGTCGCATTTACATTTATTTGAAGTGTGGACGAGGAATACATGACACTTCGCAAATCATATTATATCTTACCATGAAACATTTTAATGAGATGCGATATCGCGTTTTAAGAAGCATTTGAACACTATTGCTTCGATACGTACACATCTGCAAACGCTATTTCCTTGCAAGGAAGTGTCACGTTTACATTCATTTGAAGTGTAGACGAGAAATACATAACACTTCGCAAATCATATTACATCCTACCATGAAACGTAGAAATGAGATGCGATATCGCGTTTTAAGAAGCATTAGAACTCTATTGCTAC
The DNA here is from genome assembly GCF_050948175.1 of Xylocopa sonorina. Lineage (NCBI taxonomy): Eukaryota > Metazoa > Arthropoda > Insecta > Hymenoptera > Apidae > Xylocopa > Xylocopa sonorina. The sequence continues at coordinate 53,161 of NW_027490310.1, forward strand.
GATACCTAGATATCTGCAGACGCTATTTCCTAGCAAGGAAGTGTCGCATTTACATTCATTTGAAGTGTAGACGAGGAATACATGACACTTCGCAAATCATATTATATCTTACCATGAAACATAGAAATGAGATGCGCTTTCGCGCTTTAAGAAGCATTAGAAATCTATTGCTACGATACCTAGACATCTGCAGACGCTATTTCCTAGCGAGGAAGTGTCGCATTCACATTCATTGGAAGTGTGGACGAGGAATACATAACACTTCGCAAATCATATTATACCTTACCATGAAACATATTAATGAGATGCGATATCGCGTTTTAAGAAGCATTAGATCTCTATTGCTACGATACCTAGACATCTGCAGACGCTATTTCCTAACAAGGAAGTGTCGCATTTACATTCATTTGAAGTGTAGACGAGGAATACATAACACTTCGCAAATCATATTATATCTTATCATGAAACATAGATATGAGATGCAATATCTCGTTTGAAGAAGCATTTGAACTCTATTGCTTCGATACGTACACATCTGCAAACGCTATTTCCTTGCAAGGAAGTGTAGCATTTACATTCATTTGAATCGTAGACGAGGAATGCATAACACTTCGCAATGAACATTATATCTTATCATGAAACATAGATATGAGTTGCAATATCTCGTTTGAAGAAGCATTTGAACTCTATTGCTTCGATACGTAGACATCTGCTAACGATATTTCCTTGCAAGGAAGTGTCACGTTTACATTCATTTGAAGTGTAGACGAGAAATACATAACACTTCGCAAATCATATTACATCCTACCATGAAACGTAGAAATGAGATGCGATATCGCGTTTTAAGAATCATAAGAACTCTATTGCTACGATACGTAGACAACTGCGAACGCTATTTCCTTGTAAGGAAGTGTCGCATTTACATTCATTTGGATCGTAGACGAGGAATGCATAACACTTCGCAATGAATATTATATCTTATCATGAAACATAGATATGAGATGCAATATCTCGTTTTCAGAAGCATTTGAACTCTATTGCTTCGATACGTAGACATCTGCAAACGCTATTTCCTTGCAAGGAAGTGTCGCATTTCCATTCATTTGAAGTGTAGACGAGGAATACATGACACTTCGCAAATCATATTATATCTTACCATGAAACATAGAAATGAGATGCGATATCGCGTTTTAAGAATCATAAGAACTCTATTGCTACGATACGTACACATCTGCAGACGCTATTTCCTAGCGAGGAAGTGTCGCATTCACATTCATTGGAAGTGTGGACGAGGAATACATAACACTTCGCAAATCATATTATACCTTACCATGAAACATAGAAATGAGATGCGATATCGCGTTTTAAGAATCATAAGACTCTATTGCTACGATACGTACACATCTGCAAACGCTATTTCCTTGCAACGAAGTGTCGCATTTACATTTATTTGAAGTGTGGACGAGGAATACATGACACTTCGCAAATCATATTATATCTTACCATGAAACATTTTAATGAGATGCGATATCGCGTTTTAAGAAGCATTTGAACACTATTGCTTCGATACGTACACATCTGCAAACGCTATTTCCTTGCAAGGAAGTGTCACGTTTACATTCATTTGAAGTGTAGACGAGAAATACATAACACTTCGCAAATCATATTACATCCTACCATGAAACGTAGAAATGAGATGCGATATCGCGTTTTAAGAAGCATTAGAACTCTATTGCTACGATACCTAGATATCTGCAGACGCTATTTCCTAGCAAGGAAGTGTCGCATTTACATTCATTTGAAGTGTAGACGAGGAATACATGACACTTCGCAAATCATATTATATCTTACCATGAAACATAGAAATGAGATGCGCTTTCGCGCTTTAAGAAGCATTAGAAATCTATTGCTACGATACCTAGACATCTGCAGACGCTATTTCCTAGCGAGGAAGTGTCGCATTCACATTCATTGGAAGTGTGGACGAGGAATACATAACACTTCGCAAATCATATTATACCTTACCATGAAACATATTAATGAGATGCGATATCGCGTTTTAAGAAGCATTAGATCTCTATTGCTACGATACCTAGACATCTGCAGACGCTATTTCCTAACAAGGAAGTGTCGCATTTACATTCATTTGAAGTGTAGACGAGGAATACATAACACTTCGCAAATCATATTATATCTTATCATGAAACATAGATATGAGATGCAATATCTCGTTTGAAGAAGCATTTGAACTCTATTGCTTCGATACGTACACATCTGCAAACGCTATTTCCTTGCAAGGAAGTGTAGCATTTACATTCATTTGAATCGTAGACGAGGAATGCATAACACTTCGCAATGAACATTATATCTTATCATGAAACATAGATATGAGTTGCAATATCTCGTTTGAAGAAGCATTTGAACTCTATTGCTTCGATACGTAGACATCTGCTAACGATATTTCCTTGCAAGGAAGTGTCACGTTTACATTCATTTGAAGTGTAGACGAGAAATACATAACACTTCGCAAATCATATTACATCCTACCATGAAACGTAGAAATGAGATGCGATATCGCGTTTTAAGAAGCATTAGAACTCTATTGCTACGATACCTAGACATCTGCAGACGCTATTTCCTAACAAGGAAGTGTCGCATTTACATTCATTTGAAGTGTAGACGAGGAAAACATTACACTTCGCAAATCATATTATATCGTACCATAAAACATAGAAGTGAGATGCGATATCGCGTTTTAAGAATCATAAGAACTCTATTGCTACGATACGTAGACAACTGCGAACGCTATTTCCTTGTAAGGAAGTGTCGCATTTACATTCATTTGGATCGTAGACGAGGAATGCATAACACTTCGCAATGAATATTATATCTTATCATGAAACATAGATATGAGATGCAATATCTCGTTTTCAGAAGCATTTGAACTCTATTGCTTCGATACGTAGACATCTGCAAACGCTATTTCCTTGCAAGGAAGTGTCGCATTTCCATTCATTTGAAGTGTAGACGAGGAATACATGACACTTCGCAAATCATATTATATCTTACCATGAAACATAGAAATGAGATGCGATATCGCGTTTTAAGAATCATAAGAACTCTATTGCTACGATACGTACACATCTGCAAACGCTATTTCCTAGCAAGGAAGTGTAGCATTTACATTCATTTGAATCGTAGACGAGGAATGCATAACACTTCACAATGAATATTATATCTTATCATGAAACATAGATATGAGTTGCAATATCTCGTTTTAAGAAGCATTTGAACTCTATTGCTTCGATACGTAGACATCTGCGAACGATATTTCCTTGCAAGGAAGTGTCACGTTTACATTCATTTGAAGTGTAGACGAGAAATACATAACACTTCGCAAATCATATTACATCCTACCATGAAACGTAGAAATGAGATGCGATATCGCGTTTTAAGAAGCATTAGAACTCTATTGCTACGATACCTAGACATCTGCAGACGCTATTTCCTAACAAGGAAGTGTCGCATTTACATTCATTTGAAGTGTAGGCGAGGAATACATGACACTTCGCAAATCATATTATATCTTACCATGAAACATAGAAATGAGATGCGATATCGCGTTTTAAGAAGCATTAGAACTCTATTGCTACGATACCTAGACAACTGCAGACGCTATTTCCTAACAAGGAAGTGTCGCATTTACATTCATTTGAAGTGTAGACGAGGGATACATGACAGTTCGCAAATCATATTATATCTTACCATGAAACATAGAAATGAGATGCGATATCGCATTTTAAGAATCATATGAACTCTATTGCTACGATACGTAGACATCTGCAAACGCTATTTCCTTGCAAGGAAGTGTCGCATTTACTTTCATTTGAATCGTAGACGAGGAATGCATGACACTTCGCAATGAATATTATATCTTATCATGAAACATAGATATGAGATGCAATATCTCGTTTTAAGCAGCATTTGAACTCTACTTCTTATATACGTAGACATCTGCAAACGATATTTCCTTGCAAGGAAGTGTCGCATTTACATTCATTTGAAGTGTAGACGAGGGATACATGACAGTTCGCAAATCATATTATATCTTACCATGAAACATAGAAATGAGATGCGATATCGCGTTTTAAGAATCATAAGACTCTATTGCTACGATACGTACACATCTGCAAACGCTATTTCCTTGCAACGAAGTGTCGCATTTACATTCATTTGAAGTGTGGACGAGGAATACATGACACTTCGCAAATCATATTATATCTTACCATGAAACATTTTAATGAGATGCGATATCGCGTTTTAAGAAGCATTTGAACACTATTGCTTCGATACGTACACATCTGCAAACGCTATTTCCTTGCAAGGAAGTGTCACGTTTACATTCATTTGAAGTGTAGACGAGAAATACATAACACTTCGCAAATCATATTACATCCTACCATGAAACGTAGAAATGAGATGCGATATCGCGTTTTAAGAAGCATTTGAACACTATTGCTTCGATACGTACACATCTGCAAACGCTATTTCCTTGCAAGGAAGTGTAGCATTTACATTCATTTGAATCGTAGATGAGGAATGCATAACACTTCGCAATGAACATTATATCTTATCATGAAACATAGATATCAGTTGCAATATCTCGTTTTAAGCAGCATTTGAACACTATTTCTTCTATACGTAGACATCTGCAAACGATAATTCCTTGCAAGGAAGTGTCGCATTTACATTCATTTGAAGTGTAGACGGGGAATACATGACACTTCGCAAATCATATTATATCTTACCATGAAACATAGTAATGAGATGCGATATCGCGTTTTAAGAAGCATTTGAACTCTATTGCTTCGATACGTACACATCTGCAAACGCTATTTCCTTGCAAGGAAGTGTCGCATTTACATTCATTTGAATCGTAGACGAGGAATGCATAACACTTCGCAATGAATATTATATCTTATCATGAAACATAGATATGAGTTGCAATATCTCGTTTCAAGAAGCATTTGAACTCTATTGCTTCGATACATAGACATCTGCAAACGATATTTCCTTGCAAGGAAGTGTCACATTTACATTCATTTGAAGTGTAGACGAGAAATACATAACACTTCGCAAATCATATTACATCTTACCATGTAACGTAGAAATGAGATGCGATATCGCGTTTTAAGAAGCATTAGAGCTCTATTGCTACGATACCTAGATATCTGCAGACGCTATTTCCTAGCAAGGAAGTGTCGCATTTACATTCATTTGAAGTGTAGACGAGGAATACATGACACTTCGCAAATCATATTATATCTTACCATGAAACATAGAAATGAGATGCGCTTTCGCGCTTTAAGAAGCATTAGAAATCTATTGCTACGATACCTAGACATCTGCAGACGCTATTTCCTAGCGAGGAAGTGTCGCATTCACATTCATTGGAAGTGTGGACGAGGAATACATAACACTTCGCAAATCATATTATACCTTACCATGAAACATATTAATGAGATGCGATATCGCGTTTTAAGAAGCATTTGAACACTATTGCTTCGATACGTACACATCTGCAAACGCTATTTCCTTGCAAGGAAGTGTAGCATTTACATTCATTTGAATCGTAGACGAGGAATGCATAACACTTCGCAATGAACATTATATCTTATCATGAAACATAGATATCAGTTGCAATATCTCGTTTTAAGAAGCATTTGAACTCTATTGCTTCGATACGTAGACATCTGCGAACGATATTTCCTTGCAAGGAAGTGTCACGTTTACATTCGTTTGAAGTGTAGACGAGAAATACATAACACTTCGCAAATCATATTACATCTTACCATGAAACGTAGAAATGAGATGCGATATCGCGTTTTAAGAAGCATTAGAACTCTATTGCTACGATACCTAGACATCTGCAGACGCTATTTCCTAACAAGGAAGTGTCGCATTTACATTCATTTGAAGTGTGGACGAGGAATACATGACACTTCGCAAATCATATTATATCTTACCATGAAACATATTAATGAGATGCGATATCGCGTTTTAAGAAGCATCAGAACTCTATTACTACGATACCTAGACATCTGCAGACGCTATTTCCTAGCAAGGAAGTGTCGCGTTTACATTCATTTGAAGTGTAGACGAGGAATACATAACACTTCGCAAATCATATTATACCTTACCATGAAACATAGAAATGAGATGCGACATCGCTTTTTAAGAAGCATTAGAACTCTATTGCTACGATACCTAGACATCTGCAGACGCTATTTCCTAACAAGGAAGTGTCGCATTTACATTCATTTGAAGTGTAGACGAGGAATACATAACACTTCGCAAATCATATTATATCTTATCATGAAACATAGATATGAGATGCAATATCTCGTTTGAAGAAGCATTTGAACTCTATTGCTTCGATACGTACACATCTGCAAACGCTATTTCCTTGCAAGGAAGTGTCGCATTTACATTCATTTGAATCGTAGACGAGGAATGCATAACAATTCGCAATGAATATTATATCTTATCATGAAACATAGATATGAGTTGCAATATCTCGTTTTAAGAAGCACTTGAACTCTATTGCTTCGATACGTAGACATCTGCAAACGATATTTCCTTGCAAGGAAGTGTCACATTTACATTCATTTGAAGTGTAGACGAGAAATACATAACACTTCGCAAATCATATTACATCTTACCATGTAACGTAGAAATGAGATGCGATATCGAGTTTTAAGAAGCATTAGAGCTCTATTGCTACGATACCTAGATATCTGCAGACGCTATTTCCTAGCAAGGAAGTGTCGCATTTACATTCATTTGAAGTGTAGACGAGGAATACATGACACTTCGCAAATCATATTATATCTTACCATGAAACATAGAAATGAGATGCGCTTTCGCGCTTTAAGAAGCATTAGAAATCTATTGCTACGAGACCTAGACATCTGCAGACGCTATTTCCTAGCGAGGAAGTGTCGCATTCACATTCATTGGAAGTGTGGACGAGGAATACATAACACTTCGCAAATCATATTATACCTTACCATGAAACATATTAATGAGATGCGATATCGCGTTTTAAGAAGCATTTGAACACTATTGCTTCGATACGTACACATCTGCAAACGCTATTTCCTTGCAAGGAAGTGTAGCATTTACATTCATTTGAATCGTAGACGAGGAATGCATAACACTTCGCAATGAACATTATATCTTATCATGAAACATAGATATCAGTTGCAATATCTCGTTTTAAGAAGCATTTGAACTCTATTGCTTCGATACGTAGACATCTGCGAACGATATTTCCTTGCAAGGAAGTGTCACGTTTACATTCGTTTGAAGTGTAGACGAGAAATACATAACACTTCGCAAATCATATTACATCTTACCATGAAACGTAGAAATGAGATGCGATATCGCGTTTTAAGAAGCATTAGAACTCTATTGCTACGATACCTAGACATCTGCAGACGCTATTTCCTAACAAGGAAGTGTCGCATTTACATTCATTTGAAGTGTGGACGAGGAATACATGACACTTCGCAAATCATATTATATCTTACCATGAAACATATTAATGAGATGCGATATCGCGTTTTAAGAAGCATCAGAACTCTATTGCTACGATACCTAGACATCTGCAGACGCTATTTCCTAACAAGGAAGTGTCGCATTTACATTCATTTGAAGTGTGGACGAGGAATACATGACACTTCGCAAATCATATTATATCTTACCATGAAACATATTAATGAGATGCGATATCGCGTTTTAAGAAGCATCAGAACTCTATTACTACGATACCTAGACATCTGCAGACGCTATTTCCTAGCAAGGAAGTGTCGCGTTTACATTCATTTGAAGTGTAGACGAGGAATACATAACACTTCGCAAATCATATTATACCTTACCATGAAACATAGAAATGAGATGCGACATCGCTTTTTAAGAAGCATTAGAACTCTATTGCTACGATACCTAGACATCTGCAGACGCTATTTCCTAACAAGGAAGTGTCGCATTTACATTCATTTGAAGTGTAGACGAGGAATACATAACACTTCGCAAATCATATTATATCTTATCATGAAACATAGATATGAGATGCAATATCTCGTTTGAAGAAGCATTTGAACTCTATTGCTTCGATACGTACACATCTGCAAACGCTATTTCCTTGCAAGGAAGTGTCGCATTTACATTCATTTGAATCGTAGACGAGGAATGCATAACAATTCGCAATGAATATTATATCTTATCATGAAACATAGATATGAGTTGCAATATCTCGTTTTAAGAAGCACTTGAACTCTATTGCTTCGATACGTAGACATCTGCAAACGATATTTCCTTGCAAGGAAGTGTCACATTTACATTCATTTGAAGTGTAGACGAGAAATACATAACACTTCGCAAATCATATTACATCTTACCATGTAACGTAGAAATGAGATGCGATATCGAGTTTTAAGAAGCATTAGAGCTCTATTGCTACGATACCTAGATATCTGCAGACGCTATTTCCTAGCAAGGAAGTGTCGCATTTACATTCATTTGAAGTGTAGACGAGGAATACATGACACTTCGCAAATCATATTATATCTTACCATGAAACATAGAAATGAGATGCGCTTTCGCGCTTTAAGAAGCATTAGAAATCTATTGCTACGAGACCTAGACATCTGCAGACGCTATTTCCTAGCGAGGAAGTGTCGCATTCACATTCATTGGAAGTGTGGACGAGGAATACATAACACTTCGCAAATCATATTATACCTTACCATGAAACATATTAATGAGATGCGATATCGCGTTTTAAGAAGCATTTGAGCACTATTGCTTCGATACGTACACATCTGCAAACGCTATTTCCTTGCAAGGAAGTGTAGCATTTACATTCATTTGAATCGTAGACGAGGAATGCATAACACTTCGCAATGAACATTATATCTTATCATGAAACATAGATATCAGTTGCAATATCTCGTTTTAAGAAGCATTTGAACTCTATTGCTTCGATACGTAGACATCTGCGAACGATATTTCCTTGCAAGGAAGTGTCACGTTTACATTCGTTTGAAGTGTAGACGAGAAATACATAACACTTCGCAAATCATATTACATCTTACCATGAAACGTAGAAATGAGATGCGATATCGCGTTTTAAGAAGCATTAGAACTCTATTGCTACGATACCTAGACATCTGCAGACGCTATTTCCTAACAAGGAAGTGTCGCATTTACATTCATTTGAAGTGTGGACGAGGAATACATGACACTTCGCAAATCATATTATATCTTACCATGAAACATATTAATGAGATGCGATATCGCGTTTTAAGAAGCATCAGAACTCTATTGCTACGATACCTAGACATCTGCAGACGCTATTTCCTAACAAGGAAGTGTCGCATTTACATTCAGTTGAAGTGTAGACGAGGAATACATAACACTTCGCAAATCATATTATATCTTATCATGAAACATAGATATGAGATGCAATATCTCGTTTGAAGAAGCATTTGAACTCTATTGCTTCGATACGTACACATCTGCAAACGCTATTTCCTCGCAAGGAAGTGTCGCATTTACATTCATTTGAATCGTAGACGAGGAATGCATAACAATTCGCAATGAATATTATATCTTATCATGAAACATAGATATGAGTTGCAATATCTCGTTTTAAGAAGCACTTGAACTCTATTGCTTCGATACCTAGACATATGCAGATGCTATTTCCTAGCAAGGAAGTGTCGCATTTACATTCATTTGAAGTGTAGACGATGAATTCATGACACTTCGCAAATCATATTATACCTTACCATGTAACGTAGAAATGAGATGCGATATCGCGTTTTAAGAAGCATTAGAGCTCTATTGCTACGATACCTAGATATCTGCAGACGCTATTTCCTAGCAAGGAAGTGTCGCATTTACATTCATTTGAAGTGTAGACGAGGAATACATGACACTTCGCAAATCATATTATATCTTACCATGAAACATAGAAATGAGATGCGCTTTCGCGCTTTAAGAAGCATTAGAAATCTATTGCTACGATACCTAGACATCTGCAGACGCTATTTCCTAGCGAGGAAGTGTCGCATTCACATTCATTGGAAGTGTAGACGAGGAATACGTAACACTTCGCAAATCATATTACATCCTACCATGAAACGTAGAAATGAGATGCGATATCGCGTTTTAAGAAGCATTAGAACTCTATTGCTACGATACCTAGACATCTGCAGACGCTATTTCCTAACAAGGAATTGTCGCATTTACATTCATTCGAAGTGTAGACGAGAAATACATAACACTTCGCAAATCATATTACATCTTACCATGAAACGTAGAAATGAGATGCGATATCGCGTTTTAAGAAGCATTAGAACTCTATTGCTACGATACCTAGACATCTGCAGACGCTATTTCCTAACAAGGAAGTGTCGCATTTACATTCATTTGAAGTGTAGACGAGGAAAACATTACACTTCGCAAATCATATTATATCGTACCATAAAACATAGAAGTGAGATGCGATATCGCGTTTTAAGAATCATAAGAACTCTATTGCTACGATACGTAGACAACTGCGAACGCTATTTCCTTGTAAGGAAGTGTCGCATTTACATTCATTTGGATCGTAGACGAGGAATGCATAACACTTCGCAATGAATATTATATCTTATCATGAAACATAGATATGAGATGCAATATCTCGTTTTAAGAAGCATTTGAACTCTATTGCTTCGATACGTAGACATCTGCAAACGCTATTTCCTTGCAAGGAAGTGTCGCATTTCCATTCATTTGAAGTGTAGACGAGGAATACATGACACTTCGCAAATCATATTATATCTTACCATGAAACATAGAAATGAGTTGCGATATCGCGTTTTAAGAAGCATTAGAACACTATTGCTACGATACGTAAGTATCTGCAAACGCTATTTCCTTGCAAGGAAGTGTCGCATTTACTTTCACTTGAATCGTAGACGTGGAATGCATAACACTTCGCAATGAATATTATATCTTATCATGAAACATAGATATGAGATGCAATATCTCGTTTTAAGCAGCATTTGAACTCTATTTCTTCTATACCTAGACATATGCAGACGCTATTTCCTAGCAAGGAAGTGTCGCATTTACATTCATTTGAAGTGTAGACGATGAATTCATGACACTTCGCAAATCATATTATATCTTACCATGAAACATAGAAATGAGATGCGATATTGCGTTTTAAGAAGCATTAGAAATCTATTGCTACGATACGTAGACATCTGCAAACGCTATTTCCTAGCGAGGAAGTGTCGCATTCACATTCATTTGAAGTGTAGACGAGGAATACATAACACTTCGCAAATCATATTATACCTTACCATGAAACATAGAAATGAGATGCGAAATCGCGTTTTAAGAATCATAAGATCTCTATTGCTACGATACGTAGACATCTGCAAACGCTATTTCCTTGCAAGGAAGTGTCGCATTTACATTCATTTGTAGTGTAGACGAGGTATACATGTCACTTCGCAAATCATATTATATCTTACCATGAAAGATAGAAATGAGATGCGATATCGCGTTTTAAGAAGCATTAGAAATCTATTGCTACGATACGTAGACATCTGCAAACGCTATTTCCTAGCGAGGAAGTATCGCCTTCACATTCATTTGAAGTGTAGACGAGGAACACATAACACTTCGCAAATCATGTTATATCTTACCATGAAACATGGAAATGAGATGCGATATCGCGTTTTAAGAATCATATGAACACTATTGCTACGATACGTAGACATCTGTATACGCTATTTCCTTGCAAGGAAGTGTCGCATTTACATTCATTTGAATCGTAGACGAGGAATACATGACACTTCGCAAATCATATTATATCTTACCATGAAACATAGAAATGAGATGCGATATCGCGTTTTAAGAAGCGTTAGAACACTATTGCTACGATACCTAGACATCTGCAGACGCTATTTCCTAGCAAGGAAGTGTCGCATTTACATTCATTTGAAGTGTAGACGAGGAATACATAACACTTCGCAAATTATATAAAATCTTACCATGAAACATAGAAATGAGATGCGATATCGCGTTTTAAGAATCATAAGAACTCTATTTCTACGATACGTACACATCTGCAAACGCTATTTCCTTGCAAGGAAGTGTCGCATTTACATTCATTTGAAGTGTAGACGAGGAATACATAACACTTCGCAAATCATATTATATCTTACCATGAAACATAGAAATGAGATGCGATATCGCGTTTTAAGAAGCATTAGAACACTACTGCTACGATACCTAGACATCTGCAGACGTTATTTCCTAGCAAGGAAGTGTCGCATTTACATTCATTTGAAGTGAAGACGAGCAATACATGACACTTCGCAAATCATATTATATCTTACCATGAAACATAGAAATGAGATGCGAAATCGCGTTTTAAGAATCATAAGATCTCTATTGCTACGATACGTAGACATCTGCAAACGCTATTTCCTTGCAAGGAAGTGTCGCATTTACATTCATTTGTAGTGTAGACGAGGTATACATGTCACTTCGCAAATCATATTATATCTTACCATGAAACATAGAAATGAGATGCGATATCGCGTTTTAAGAAGCATTGGAAATCTATTGCTACGATACGTAGACATCTGCAAACGTTATTTCCTAGCGAGGAAGTGTCGCATTCACATTCATTTGAAGTGTAGACGAGGAATACATAACACTTCGCAAATCATATTATACCTTACCATGAAACATAGAAATGAGATGTGATATCGCGTTTTAAGAAGCATTAGAAAGCTATTGCTTCGATACGTAGACATCTGCAATCGCTATTTACTTGCAAGGAAGTGTCGCATTTACGTTCATTTGAATCGTAGACGAGGAATGCATAACACTTCGCAATGAATATTATATCTTATCATGAAACATAGATATGAGATGCATTATCGCGTTTTAAGAAGCATTTGAACACTATTGCTTCGATACGTAGACATCTGCAAACGCCATTTCCTTGCAAGGAAGTGTCGCATTTACATTCATTTGAAGTGTAGACGAGGAATACATGACACTTCGCAAATCATATTATATCTTACCATGAAACATAGAAATGAGATCCGATATCGCGTTCTAAGAAGCATCAGAAATCCATTGCTACGATACGTAGACATCTGCAAACGCTATTTCCTCGCAAGGAAGTGTCGCATTTACATTCATTTGAATCGTATACGAGGAATGCATAACACTTCGCAATGAATATCATATCTTATCAAGAAACATAGATATGAGATGCAATATCTCGTTTTAAGAAGCATTTGAACTCTATTGCTTCGATACGTAGACATCTGCAAACGCTATTTCCTAGCGAGGAAGTGTCGCATTCACATTCATTTGAAGTGTAGACGAGGAATACATAACACTTCGCAAATCATATTATACCTTACCATGAAACATAGAAATGAGATGTGATATCGCGTTTTAAGAAGCATTAGAAAGCTATTGCTTCGATACGTAGACATCTGCAATCGCTATTTACTTGCAAGGAAGTGTCGCATTTACGTTCATTTGAATCGTAGACGAGGAATGCATAACACTTCGCAATGAATATTATATCTTATCATGAAACATAGATATGATATGCGATATCGCGTTTTAAGAAGCATTAGAACTCTATTGCTACGATACCTAGACATCTGCAGACGCTATTTCCTTGCAAGGAAGTGTCGCATTTACATTCATTTGAATCGTATACGATGAATGCATAACACTTCGCAATGAATATCATATCTTATCAAGAAACATAGATATGAGATGCAATATCTCGTTTTAAGAAGCATTTGAACTCTATTGCTTCGATACGTAGACATCTGCAAACGCTATTTCCTAACAAGGAAGTGTCGCATTTACATTCATTTGAAGTGTAGACGAGGAATACATGACACTTCGCAAATCACATTATATCTTACCATGAAACATAGAAATGAGGTGCGATATCGCGTTTTAAGAAGCATTAGAAAGCTATTGCTACGATACGTAGACATCTGCAAACTCTATTTCCTTGCAACGAAGTGTCGCATTTACATTCATTTGAATCGTATACGACGAATGCATAACAGTTCGCAATGAATATCATATCTTATCAAGAAACATAGATATGAGATGCAATATCTCGTTTTAAGAAGCATTAGAACTCTATTGCTACGATACCTAGACATCTGTAAACGCTATTTCCTTGCAAGGAAGTGTCGCATTTACATTCATTTGAAGTGTAGACGAGGAATACATGACACTTCGCAAATCATATTATATCTTACCATGAAACATAGAAATGAGATCCGATATCGCGTTTTAAGAATTATAAGAACTCTATTGTTACGATACGTAGACATTTGCAAACGCTATTTCCTAGCGAGGGAGTGTCGCATTCACATTCATTTGTAGTGTGGACGAGGAATACATAACACTTCGCAAATCATATTACATCTTACCATGAAACGTAGAAATGAGATGCGATATCGTGTTTTAAGAAGCATTAGAACTCTATTGCTACGATACCTAGACATCTGCAGACGCTATTTCCTAACTAGGAAGTGTCGCATTTACATTCATTTGAAGTGTAGACGAGGAATACATGACACTTCGCAAATCATATTATATCTTACCATGAAACATAGAAATGAGATCCGATATCGCGTTCTAAGAAGCATCAGAAATCCATTGCTACGATACGTACACATCTGCAAACGCTATTTCCTTGCAAGGAAGTGTCGCATTTACATTCATTTGAATCGTATACGATGAATGCATAACACTACGCAATGAATATCATATCTTATCAAGAAACATAGATATGAGATGCAATATCTCGTTTTAAGAAGCATTTGAACTCTATTGCTTCGATACGTAGACATCTGCAAACGCTATTTCCTTGCAAGGAAGTGTCGCATTTACATTCATTTGATGTGTAGACGAAGAATACATAACACATCGCAAATCATATTATATCTTATCATGAAACATAGATATGAGATGCAATATATCGTTTTAAGAAGCATTTGAACTCTATTGCTTCGATACGTAGACATCTGGAAACTCATATCCAACCCAGGAAGTGTCCCATTTATATTCTTTTGAAGTGTAGACAAGATGTACAAATCCTTTCGCTATGAATATTATATCTTATCATGAAACGTAGTAGTGAGGTGCGATATCGCGTTTTAAGAAGCATTAGAACTCTATGGACTCGATGCAGAGACATCTGCAAACGCCATTTCCTAGCATGGAAGTGTCGCATTTACATTCATTTGAAGTGTTGACGAGGAATACATAACACTTCGCAAATCATATTACATCTTACCATGAAACGTAGAAATGAGATGCGATATCGCGTTTTAAGAAGCATTAGAACTCTATTGCTACGATACCTAGACATCTGCAAACGCTATTTCCTTGCAAGGAAGTGTCGCATTTACATTCATTTGAAGTGTAGACGAGGAATACATGACACTTCGCAAATCATATTATATCTTACCATGAAAGATAGAAATGAGATGCGAAATCGTGTTCTAAGAAGCATCAGAAATCCATTGCTACGATACGTAGACATCTGCAAACTCTATTTCCTTGCAAGGAAGTGTCGCATTTACATTCATTTGAATCGTATACGAGGAATGCATAACACTTCGCAATGAATATCATATCTTATCAAGAAACATAGATATGAGATGCAATATCTCGTTTTAAGAAGCATTTGAACTCTATTGCTTCGATACGTAGACATCTGCTAACGCCATTTCCTTGCAAGGAAGTGTCGCATTTACATTCATTTGAAGTGTAGACGAGGAATACATGACACTTCGCAAATCATATTATATCTTACCATGAAAGATAGAAATGAGATGCGAAATCGCGTTCTAAGAAGCATCAGAAATCCATTGCTACGATACGTAGACATCTGCAAACGCTATTTCCTTGCAAGGAAGTGTCGCATTTACATTCATTTGAATCGTATACGAGGAATGCATAACACTTCGCAATGAATATCATATCTTATCAAGAAACATAGATATGAGATGCAATATCTCGTTTTAAGAAGCATTTGAACTCTATTGCTTCGATACGTAGACATCTGCTAACGCTATTTCCTTGCAAGGAAGTGTCGCATTTACATTCATTTGATTTGTAGACGAGGAATTCATAACACATCGCAAATCATATTATATCTTATCATGAAACATAGATATGAGATGCAATATCTCGTTTTAAGAAGCATTTGAACCCTATTGCTTCGATACGTAGACATCTGCAAACGCTATTTCCTTGCAAGGAAGTGTCGCATTTACATTCATTTGATGTGTAGACGAAGAATACATAATACTTCGCAAATCATATTATATCTTACCATGAAACATAGAAATGAGATCCGATATCGCATTTTAAGTAGCACTAGAACTCTATTGTTACGATACGTAGACATCTGCAAACGCTATTTCCTAGCGAGGAAGTGTCGCATTCACATTCATTTGAAGTGTAGACGAGGAACACATAACACCTCGCAAATCATATTATATCTTACCATGAAACAAAGAAATGAGAAGGAATATCGCGTTTTAAGAATCATAAGAACTATATTGCTACGATACGTAGACATCTGCAATCGCTATTTCCTTGCAAGGAAGTTTCGCATTTACATTCATTTGAAGTGTAGACGAGGAATACATAACACTTCGCAAATCATATTACATCTTACCAGAAACGTAGAAATGAGATGCAATATCGCGTTTTAAGGAGCATTAGAACTCCATTGCTACGATACCTAGACATCTGCAGACGCTATTTCCTAACAAGGAAGTGTCGCATTTACATTCATTTGAAGTGTAGACGAGGAATACATGACACTTCGCAAATCACATTATATCTTACCATGAAACATAGAAATGAGGTGCGATATCGCGTTTTAAGAAGCATTAGAAAGCTATTGCTACGATACGTAGACATCTGCAAACTCTATTTCCTTGCAAGGAAGTGTCGCATTTACATTCATTTGAATCGTATACGACGAATGCATAACAGTTCGCAATGAATATCATATCTTATCAAGAAACATAGATATGAAATGCAATATCTCGTTTTAAGAAGCATTTGAACTCTATTGCTTCGATACGTAGACATCTGCAAACGCTATTTCCTTGCAAGGAAGTGTCGCATTTACATTCATTTGATGTGTAGACGAAGAATACATAACACTTCGCAAATCATATTATATCTTATCATGAAACATAGATATGAGATGCAATATCTCGTTTTAAGAAGCATTTGAACTCTATTGCTTCGATACGTAGACATCTGGAAACTCATATCCAACCAAGGAAGTGTCCCATTTATATTCTTTTGAAGTGTAGACAAGATGTACAAATCCTTTCGCTATGAATATTATATCTTATCATGAAACGTAGTAGTGAGGTGCGATATCGCGTTTTAAGAAGCATTAGAACTCTATGGCCTCGATGCAGAGACATCTGCAAACGCCATTTCCTAGCATGGAAGTGTCGCATTTACATTCATTTGAAGTGTAGACGAGGAATACATAACACTTCGCAAATCATATTACATCCTACCATGAAACGTAGAAATGAGATACGATATCGCGTTTTAAGAAGCATTAGAACTCTATTGCTACGATACCTAGACATCTGCAAACGCTATTTCCTTGGAAGGAAGTGTCGCATTTACATTCATTTGAATCGTAGACGAGGAATGCATAACAATTCGCAATGAATATTATATCTTATCATGAAACATAGATATGAGATGCAATATCTCGTTTTAAGAAGCATTTGAACTCTATTGCTTGGATACGTAGACATCTGCAAACGCTATTTCCTTGGAAGCAAGTGTTGCATTTACAATCATTTGAAGTGTAGACGAGGAATACATGACACTTCGCAAATCATATTATGTCTTACAATGAAACATAGAAATGAGATCCGAAATCGCGTTTTAAGAATCATAAGAACTCTATTGCTACGATACGTAGACATCAGCAAACGCTATTTCCTTGCAAGGAAGTGTCGCATTTACATTCATTTCAAGTGTAGACGAGGAATACATGACACTTCGAAAATCATAATATATCTTATCATGAAACATAGAAATGAGATGCGATATCGCGTTTTAAGAAGCATCAGAAATCCATTGCTACGATACGTAGACATCTGCAATCTCTATTTCCTTGCAAGGAAGTGTCGCATTTACATTCATTTGAAGTGTAGACGGGGAATACATATCACTTCGCAAATCATATTATACCTTACCATGAAACATAGAAATGACATGCGATATCGCGTTTTAAGAATCACAAGATCTCTATTGCTACGATCCGTAGACATCGGCAAACGTTATTTCCTTGCAAGGATGTGTCGCATTCACATTCATTTGAAGTGTAGACGAGGAATACATAACACCTCGCAAATCATATTATATCTTACCATGAAACATGGAAATGAGATGGAATATCGCGTTTTAAGAATCATAAGAACTCTATTGCTACGATACGTAGACATCTGCAAACGCTATTTCCTAGCGAGGAAGTGTTGCATTCACATTCATTTGAAGTGTAGACGAGGAATACATGACACTTCGCAAATCATGTTATATCTTACCATGAAAGATAGAAATGAGATGCGAAATCGCGTTCTAAGAAGCATCAGAAATCCATTGCTACGATACGTAGACATCTGCAAACGCTATTTCCCTGCAAGGAAGTGTCGCATTTACATTCATTTGATGTGTAGACGAGGAATACATAACACTTCGCAAATCATATTATATCTTACCATGAAACATAGAAATGAGATGCGATATCGCGTTTTAAGAAGCATTTGAACTCTATTGCTTCGATACGTAGACATCTGCAAACGCTATTTCCTTGCAAGGAAGTGTCGCATTTACATTCATTTGAAGTGTAGACGAGGAATACATAACACTTCGCAAATCATATTATATCTTACCATGAAACATAGAAATGAGATGCGATATCGCGTTTTAAGAAGCATTTGAACTCTATTGCTTCGATACGTAGACATCTGCAAACGCTATTTCCTTGCAAGGAAGTGTCGCATTTACATTCATTTGAAGTGTAGACGAGGAATGCATAACACTTCGCAATGAATATTATATCTTATCATGAAACATAGATATAAGATGCAATATCTCGTTTTAAGAATCATAAGAACTCCATTGCTACGATACGTAGACATCTGCAAACGCTATTTCCTTGCAAGGAAGTGTCGCATTTACATTCATTTGAAGTGTAGACGAGGAATACATAACACTTCGCAAATCATATTATATCTTACCATGAAACATAGAAATGAGATGCGATATCGCGTTTTAAGAAGCATTGAACTCTATTGCTTCGATACGTAGACATCTGCAAACGCTATTTCCTTGCAAGCAAGTGTCGCATTTACATTCATTTGAAGTGTAGACGAGGAATACATAACACTTCGCAAATCATATTATATCTTTCCATAAAACATAGAAATGGGTCTGCGATATCGCGTTTTTAGAAGCATTAAAACACTATTGCTACGATAGGTAGACATTTGCAAACGCTATTTCCTTGCAAGGAAGTGTCGCATTTACATTCATTTGAAGTGTAGACGAGGAATACATAACACTTCGCAAATCATACTATATCTTACCATGAAACATAGAAATGAGATCCGATATCGCGTTTTAAGAATTATAAGAACTCTATTGCTACGATACGTAGACATCTGCAAACGCTATTTCCTTGCAAGGAAGTGTCGCATTTACATTCATTTGAAGTGTAGACGAGGAATGCATAACACTTCGCAATGAATATTATATCTTATCATGAAACATAGATATGAGATGCAATATCTCGTTTTAAGAAGCATTTGAACACTACTGCTTCGATACGTAGACATCTGCAAACGCTATTTCCTTGCATGGAAGTGTCGCATTTACATTAGTTTGAAGTGTAGACGAGGAATACATGATACTTCGCAAATCATATTATATCTTACCATGAAACGTAGAAATGAGATGGAATATCGCGTTTTAAGAATCATAAGAACTCTATTGCTACGATACGTAGACATCCGCAAACGCTATTTCCTTGCAAGGAAGTGTCGCATTTACATTCATTTGAAGTGTAGACGAGGAATACATAACACTTCGCAAATCATATTACATCTTACCATGAAACGTAGAAATGAGATGCAATATCTCGTTTTAAGAAGCATTAGAACTCTATTGCTACGATACCTAGACATCTGCAGACGCTATTTCCTAACAAGGAGGTGTCGCATTTACATTCATTTGAAGTGTAGACGAGGAATACATAACACTTCGCAAATCATATTACATCTTACCATGAAACGTAGAAATGAGATGCGATATCGCGTTTTAAGAAGCATTAGAACTCTATTGCTACGATACCTAGACATCTGCAAACGCTATTTCCTTGGAAGGAAGTGTCGCATTTACATTCATTTGAAACGTAGACGGGGAATGCATAACACTTCGCAATGAATATTATATCTTATCATGAAACATAGATATGAGATGCAATATCTCGTTTTAAGAAGCATTTGAACTCTATTGCTTTGATACGTAGTCATCTGCAGACGCTATTTTCTTGCAAGGAAGTGTCGCATTTACATTCATTTGAATCGTAGACGAGGAATGCATAACACTTCGCAATGAATATTATATCTTATCATGAAGCATAGATATGAGATGCAATATCTCGTTTTAAGATGCATTTGAACTCTATTGCTTTGATACGTAGACATCTGCAAACGCTATTTCCTTGCAAGGAAGTGTCGCATTTACATTCATTTGAGGTGTAGACGAGGAATACATGACACTTCGCAAATCATATTATGTCTTACCATGAAACATAGGAATGAGATGCGATATCGCGTTTTAAGAAGCATTTGAACTCTATTGCTTCGATACGTGGACATCTGCAAACGCAATTTCCTTGCAAGGAAGTGTCGCATTTACATTCATTTGAAGTGTAGACGAGGAATACATAACACTTCGCAAATCATATTATATCTTACCATGAAACGTAGAAATGAGATGCGATATCGCGTTTTAAGAAGCATTGATCTCTATTGCTTCGATACGTAGACATCTGCAAACGCTATTTCCTTGCAAGGAAGTGTCGCATTTACATTCGTTTGAAGTGTAGACGAGGAATACATGATACTTCGCAAATCATATTATATCTTACCATGAAACATAGAAATGAGATGGAATATCGCGTTTTAAGAATCATAAGAACTCTATTGCTACGATACGTAGACATCTGCAGACGCTATTTCCTTGCAAGGAAGTGTCGCATTTACATTCATTTGAAGTGTAGACGAGGAATGCCTAACACTTCGCAATGAATATTATATCTTTCCATGAAACATAGAAATGAGATGCGATATCGCGTTCTAAGAAGCATTAGAACTCTATTGCAACGATACCTAGACATCAGCAGACGCTATTTCATAGCAAGGAAGTGTCGCATTTACATTCATTTGAAGTGTAGACGAGGAATACATGATACTTCGCAAATCATATTATATCTTCCCGTGAAACATAGAAATGAGATGGAATATCGCGTTTTAAGAATCATAAGAACTCTATTACTACGATACGTAGACATCTGCAAACGCTATTTCCTTGCAAGGAAGTGTCGCATTTACGTTCATTTGAAGTGTAGACGAGGAATACATAACACTTCGCAAATCATATTACATCTTACCGTGAAACATAGAAATGAGGTGCGATATCGCGTTTTAAGAAGCATTAGAAAGCTATTGCTACGATACGTAGACACCTGCAAACGCTATTTCCTTGGAAGGAAGTGTCGCATTTACTTTCATTTGAATCGTAGACGAGGAATGCATAACACTTCGCAATGAATATTATATCTTATCATGAAACATAGATATGAGATGCAATATCTCGTTTTAAGATGCATTTGAACTCTATTGCTTCGATACGTAGACATCTGCAAACTCTATTTCCTTGCAAGGAAGTGTCGCATTTACATTCATTTGAAGTGTAGATGAGGAATGCATAACACTTCGCAAATCATGTTATATCTTACCATGGAACATAGAAATAAGATGCGATATCGCGTTTTAAGAAGCATTAGAACTCTATTGCTTCGATACGTAGACATCTGCAAACGCTATTTCCTTGCAAGGAAGTGTCGCATTTACATTCATTTGAAGTGTAGACGAGGAATACATAACACTTCGCAAATCATATTACATCTTACCATGAAACGTAGAAATGAGTTGCGATATAGCGTTTTAAGAAGCATTAGAACTCTATTGCTACGATACCTAGACATCTGCAGACGCTATTTCCTAACAAGGAAGTGTCGCATTTACATTCATTTGAAGTGTAGAAGAGGAATACGTGACACTTCGCAAATCATATGATATCTTAACATGAAACATAAAAATGAGATGCGATATCGCGTTTTAAGAAGCATTAGAACACTATAGCTGCGATAGGTAGACATTTGCAAACTCTATTTCCTTGCAAGGAAGTGTCGCATTTACATTCGCTTGTAGTGTAGAGGAGGAACACATAACACTTCGCAAATCATATTACATCTTACCATGAAACATAGAAATGAGATGCGATATCGCGTTTTAAGAATCATATGAACTTATTGCTACGATACGTAGACATCTGCAATCGCTATTTCCTTGCAAGGAAGTGTAGCATTTACTTTCATTTGAATCGTAGACGAGGAATGCATAACACTTCGCAATGAATATTATATCTTATCATGAAACATAGATATGAGATGCAATATCTTGTTTTAAGAAGAATTTGAACTCTATTGCTTCGATACGTAGACGTCTGCAAACGCTATTTCCTTGCAAGGAAGTGTCGCATTTACATTCATTTGAAGTGTAGACGAGGAATGCATAGCACTTCGCAAATCATATTACATCTTACCATGAAACATAGAAATGAGATGCGATTTCGCGTTTTAAGAAGCATTAGAACTCTATTGCTACGATACCTAGACATCTGCAGACGCTATTTCCTAGCAAGGAAGTGTCGGATTCACATTCATTTGAAGTGTAGACGAGGAATACATAACTCTTCGCAAATCATATTACATCTTACCATGAAACATAGAAATGAGATGCGATATCGCGTTTTATGAAGCATTAGAACTCTATTGCTATGATACCTAGACATCTGCTGACGCTATTTCCTAGCAAGGAAGTGTCGCATTTACAATCATTTGAAGTGTGGAAGAGGAATACATGACACTTCGCAAGTCATATTATATCTTACCATGAAAGATAGAAATAAGATGCGATATCGCGTTTTAATAAGCATTAGAACACTATTGCTACGATACCTAGACATCTGCAGACGCTATTTCCTAGCAAGGAAGTGTCGCATTTACATTCATTTGAAGTGTAGACGAGGAATACATAACACTTCGCAAATCATATTGTATCTTACCATGAAACATAGAAATGAGATGAGATATCGCGTTTTAAGGATCATAAGAACACTATTGCTACGATACCTAGACATCTGCAGACGCTATTTCCTAGCAAGGAAGTGTCGCATTTACATTCATTTGTAGTGTAGACGAGGAATACATGACACTTCGCAAATCATATTATATCTTACCATGAAACATAGAAATGAGATGCGATATCGCGTTTTAAGAAGCATTAGAACACTATTGCTACGATACCTAGACATCTGCAAACGCTATTTCCTTGCAAGGAAGTGTCGCATTTACATTCATTTGAATCGTAGGCGAGGAATGCATAACAATTTGCAATGAATATTATACCTTACCATGAAACATAGAAATGAAATGCGATATCGCGTTTTAAGAATCATAAGAACTCTATTACTACGGTATGTACACATCTGCAAAAGCTATTTCCTTGCAAGGAAGTGTAGCATTTACATTCATTTGAATCGTAGACGAGGAATGCATAACACTTCGCAATGAATATTACATCTTACCATGAAACGTAGAAATGAGATGCGATATCGCGTTTTAAGAAGCATTAGAACTCTATTGCTACGATACCTAGACATCTGCAGACGCTATTTCCTAACAAGGAAGTGTCGCATTTACATTCAGTTGAAGTGTAGACGAGGAATACATAACACTTCGCAAATCATATTATATCGTACCATAAAACATAGAAGTGAGATGCGATATCGCGTTTTAAGAATCATAAGAACTCTATTGCTACGATACGTAGACAACTGCGAACGCTATTTCCTTGTAAGGAAGTGTCGCATTTACATTCATTTGGATCGTAGACGAGGAATGCATAGCACTTCGCAAATCATATTATATCTTACCATGAAACATAGAAATGAGGTTGCGATATCGCGTCTTAAGCAGCATTAGAACACTATTGCTACGATACGTAAGTATCTGCAGACGCTATTTCCTAGCAAGGAAGTGTCGCATTTACATTCATTTGAAGTGTAGACGAGGAATACACAACACTTCGCAAATCATATTATATCTTACCATGAAACATAGAAATGAGGTGCGATATCGCGTTTTAAGAAGCATTAGAACACTATTGCTACGATACGTAAGTATCTGCAGACGCTATTTCCTAGCAAGGAAGTGTCGCATTTACATTCATTTGAAGTGTAGACGAGGAATACATGGCACTTCGCAAATCATATTATATCTTACCATGAAACATAGAAATGAGAAGCGATATCGCGTTTTAAGAAGCATTAGAAATCTATTGCTAGGATACGTAGACATCTGTAAACGCTATTTCCTTGCAAGGAAGGTTCGCATTTACACTCATTTGAAGTGTAGACGAGGAATACATAACACTTCGCAAATCATATTATATCTTACCATGAAACATAGAATTGAGATGCGATATGGCGTTTTAAGAAGCATTGGAAATCTATTGCTACGATACGTAGACATCTGCAAACGCTGTTTCCTTGCAAGGAAGTGTCGCATTTACACTCATTTGAAGTGTAGACGAGGAATACGTAACACTTCGCAAATCATATTATATCTTACCATGAAACATAGAAATGAGATGCGATATCGCGTTTTAAGAAGCATTAGAACACTATTGCTACGATACCTAGACATCTGCAGACGCTATTTCCTAGCAAGGAAGTGTCGCGTTTACATTCATTTGAAGTGTAGACGAGGAATACATGACACTTCGCAAATCATATTATACCTTACCATGAAACATAGAAATGGGATGCGACATCGCGTTTTAAGAAGCATTAGAAACCTATTGCTACGATACGTAGACATCTGCAAACGCTATTTCCTTGCAAGGAAGTGTCACATTTACATTCATTTGAAGTGTAGACGAGGAATACATAACACTTCGCAAATCATATTACATCTTACCATGAAACGTAGAAATGAGTTGCGATATCGCGTTTTAAGAAGCATTAGAACTCTATTGCTACGATACCTAGACATCTGCAGACGCTACTTCCTTGCAAGGAAGTGTCGCATTTACATTCATTTGAAGTGTGGACGAGGAATATATGACACTTCGCAAATCATATTATATCTTACCATGAAACATAGAAACGAGATGCGATATGGCGTTTTAAGAAGCATTGGAAATCTATTGCTATGATACGTAGACATCTGCAAACGCTATTTCCTTGCAAGGAAGAATAGCATTTACATTCATTTGAATCGTAGACGAGGAATGCATAACACTTCGCAATGAATATTATATCTTATCATGAAACATAGATATGAGTTGCAATATCTCGTTTTAAGAAGCATTTGAACTCTACTGCTTCGATACGTAGACATCTGCAAACGCTATTTCCTTGCAAGGAAGTGTCGCATTTCCATTCATTTGAAGTGTAGACGAGGAATACATGACACTTCGCAAATCATATTATATCTTACCATGAAACATAGAAATGAGGTTGCGATATCGCGTCTTAAGCAGC
The DNA here is from genome assembly GCF_050948175.1 of Xylocopa sonorina. Lineage (NCBI taxonomy): Eukaryota > Metazoa > Arthropoda > Insecta > Hymenoptera > Apidae > Xylocopa > Xylocopa sonorina. Next base: position 79,237 of record NW_027490310.1, read on the forward strand.
ATTAGAACACTATTGCTACGATACGTAAGTATCTGCAGACGCTATTTCCTAGCAAGGAAGTGTCGCATTTACATTCATTTGAAGTGTAGACGAGGAATACACAACACTTCGCAAATCATATTATATCTTACCATGAAACATAGAAACGAGATGCGATATGGCGTTTTAAGAAGCATTGGAAATCTATTGCTATGATACGTAGACATCTGCAAACGCTATTTCCTTGCAAGCAAGTGTCGCATTTCCATTCATTTGAAGTGTAGACGAGGAATACATGACACTTCGCAAATCATATTATATCTTACCATGAAACATAGAAATGAGGTGCGATATCGCGTTTTAAGAAGCATTAGAACACTATTGCTACGATACGTAAGTATCTGCAGACGCTATTTCCTAGCAAGGAAGTGTCGCATTTACATTCATTTGAAGTGTAGACGAGGAATACATGACACTTCGCAAATCATATTATACCTTACCATGAAACGTAGAAATGAGATGCGATATCGCGTTTTAAGAAGCATTGAACTCTATTGCTTCGATACGTAGACATCTGCAAACGCTATTTCCTTGCAAGGAAGTGTCGCATTTACATTCGTTTGAAGTGTAGACGAGGAATACATGATACTTCGCAAATCATATTATATCTTACCATGAAACATAGAAATGAGATGGAATATCGCGTTTTAAGAATCATAAGAACTCTATTGCTACGATACGTAGACATCTGCAAGCGCTATTTCCTTGCAAGGAAGTGTCGCATTTACATTCATTTGAAGTGTAGACGAGGAATGCATAACACTTCGCAATAAATATTATATCTTTCCATGAAACATAGAAATGAGATGCGATATCGCGTTCTAAGAAGCATTAGAACTCTATTGCAACGATACCTAGACATCAGCAGACGCTATTTCCTAGCAAGGAAGTGTCGCATTTACATTCATTTGCAGTGTAGACGAGGAATACATGATACTTCGCAAATCATATTATATCTTCCCGTGAAACATAGAAATGAGATGGAATATCGCGTTTTAAGAATCATAAGAACTCTATTACTACGATACGTAGGCATCTGCAAACGCTATTTCCTTGCAAGGAAGTGTCGCATTTACATTCATTTGAAGTGTAGACGAGGAATACATAACACTTCGCAAATCATATTACATCTTACCGTGAAACATAGAAATGAGGTGCGATATCGCGTTTTAAGAAGCATTAGAAAGCTATTGCTACGATACGTAGACATCTGCAAACGCTATTTCCTTGCAAGGAAGTGTCGCATTTACATTCATTTGAAGTGTAGACGAGGAATACATAACACTTCGCAAATCATATTACATCTTACCGTGAAACATAGAAATGAGGTGCGATATCGCGTTTTAAGAAGCATTAGAAAGCTATTGCTACGATACGTAGACATCTGCAAACGCTATTTCCTTGCAAGGAAGTGTCGCATTTACATTCATTTGAAGTGTAGACGAGGAATACATGACACTTCGCAAATCATATTATATCTTAACATGAAACATAAAAATGAGATGCGATATCGCGTTTTAAGAAGCATTAGAACACTATAGCTGCGATAGGTAGACATTTGCAAACTCTATTTCCTTGCAAGGAAGTGTCGCATTTACATTCGCTTGTAGTGTAGAGGAGGAACACATAACACTTCGCAAATCATATTACATCTTACCATGAAACATAGAAATGAGATGCGATATCGCGTTTTAAGAATCATATGAACTTATTGCTACGATACGTAGACATCTGCAATCGCTATTTCCTTGCAAGGAAGTGTAGCATTTACTTTCATTTGAATCGTAGACGAGGAATGCATAACACTTCGCAATGAATATTATATCTTATCATGAAACATAGATATGAGATGCAATATCTTGTTTTAAGAAGCATTTGAACTCTATTGCTTCGATACGTAGACGTCTGCAAACGCTATTTCCTTGCAAGGAAGTGTCGCATTTACATTCATTTGAAGTGTAGACGAGGAATGCATAGCACTTCGCAAATCATATTACATCTTACCATGAAACATAGAAATGAGATGCGATTTCGCGTTTTAAGAAGCATTAGAACTCTATTGCTACGATACCTAGACATCTGCAGACGCTATTTCCTAGCAAGGAAGTGTCGGATTCACATTCATTTGAAGTGTAGACGAGGAATACATAACTCTTCGCAAATCATATTACATCTTACCATGAAACATAGAAATGAGATGCGATATCGCGTTTTATGAAGCATTAGAACTCTATTGCTATGATACCTAGACATCTGCTGACGCTATTTCCTAGCAAGGAAGTGTCGCATTTACAATCATTTGAAGTGTGGAAGAGGAATACATGACACTTCGCAAATCATATTATATCTTACCATGAAAGATAGAAATAAGATGCGATATCGGGTTTTAATAAGCATTAGAACACTATTGCTACGATACCTAGACATCTGCAGACGCTATTTCCTAGCAAGGAAGTGTCGCATTTACATTCATTTGAAGTGTAGACGAGGAATACATAACACTTCGCAAATCATATTATATCTTACCATGAAACATAGAAATGAGATGAGATATCGCGTTTTAAGGATCATAAGAACACTATTGCTACGATACCTAAACATCTGCAGACGCTATTTCCTAGCAAGGAAGTGTCGCATTTACATTCAGTTGAAGTGTAGACGAGGAATACATAACACTTCGCAAATCATATTATATCGTACCATAAAACATAGAAGTGAGATGCGATATCGCGTTTTAAGAATCATAAGAACTCTATTGCTACGATACGTAGACAACTGCGAACGCTATTTCCTTGTAAGGAAGTGTCGCATTTACATTCATTTGGATCGTAGACGAGGAATGCATAGCACTTCGCAATGAATATTATATCTTATCATGAAACATAGATATGAGATGCAATATCTCGTTTTAAGAAGCATTTGAACTCTATTGCTTCGATACGTAGACATCTGCAAACGCTATTTCCTTGCAAGGAAGTGTCGCATTTCCATTCATTTGAAGTGTAGACGAGGAATACATGACACTTCGCAAATCATATTATATCTTACCATGAAACATAGAAATGAGGTGCGATATCGCGTTTTAAGAAGCATTAGAACACTATTGCTACGATACGTAAGTATCTGCAGACGCTATTTCCTGGCAAGGAAGTGTCGCATTTACATTCATTTGAAGTGTAGACGAGGAACACATGACACTTCGCAAATCATATTATATCTTACCATGAAACATAGAAATGAGATGCGATATCGCGTTTTAAGAAGCATTAGAAATCTATTGCTAGGATACGTAGACATCTGTAAACGCTATTTCCTTGCAAGGAAGGTTCGCATTTACACTCATTTGAAGTGTAGACGAGGAATACACAACACTTCGCAAATCATATTATATCTTACCATGCAACATAGAAACGAGATGCGATATGGCGTTTTAAGAAGCATTGGAAATCTATTGCTATGATACGTAGACATCTGCAAACGCTATTTCCTTGCAAGGAAGTGTCGCATTTCCATTCATTTGAAGTGTAGACGAGGAATACATGACACTTCGCAAATCATATTATATCTTACCATGAAACATAAAAATGAGGTGCGATATCGCGTTTTAAGAAGCATTAGAACACTATTGCTACGATACGTAAGTATCTGCAGACGCTATTTCCTAGCAAGGAAGTGTCGCATTTACATTCATTTGAAGTGTAGACGAGGAATACATGGCACTTCGCAAATCATATTATATCTTACCATGAAACATAGAAATGAGATGCGATATCGCGTTTTAAGAAGCATTAGAAATCTATTGCTAGGATACGTAGACATCTGTAAACGCTATTTCCTTGTAAGGAAGTGTCGCATTTACATTCATTTGGATCGTAGACGAGGAATGCATAACACTTCGCAATGAATATTATATCTTATCATGAAACATAGATATGAGATGCAATATCTCGTTTTAAGAAGCATTTGAACTCTATTGCTTCGATACGTAGACATCTGCAAACGCTATTTCCTTGCAAGGAAGTGTCGCAGTTCCATTCATTTGAAGTGTAGACGAGGAATACATGACACTTCGCAAATCATATTATATCTTACCATGAAACATAGAAATGAGGTTGCGATATCGCGTCTTAAGAAGCATTAGAACACTATTGCTACGATACGTAAGTATCTGCAGACGCTATTTCCTAGCAAGGAAGTGTCGCATTTACATTCATTTGAAGTGTAGACGAGGAATACATAACACTTCGCAAATCATATTATATCTTATCATGAAACATAGATATGAGATGCAATATCTCGTTTGAAGAAGCATTTGAACTCTATTGCTTCGATACGTACACATCTGCAAACGCTATTTCCTTGCAAGGAAGTGTCGCATTTACATTCATTTGAATCGTAGACGAGGAATGCATAACAATTCGCAATGAATATTATATCTTATCATGAAACATAGATATGAGTTGCAATATCTCGTTTTAAGAAGCACATGAACTCTATTGCTTCGATACCTAGACATATGCAGACGCTATTTCCTAGCAAGGAAGTGTCGCATTTACATTCATTTGAAGTGTAGACGATGAATTCATGACACTTCGCAAATCATATTATATCTTACCATGAAACATAGAAATGAGATGCGATATTGCGTTTTAAGAAGCATTAGAAATCTATTGCTACGATACGTAGACATCTGCAAACGCTATTTCCTAGCGAGGAAGTGTCGCATTCACATTCATTTGAAGTGTAGACGAGGAATACATAACACTTCGCAAATCATATTGTACCTTACCATGAAACATAGAAATGAGATGCGATATCGCGTTTTAAGAATCATAAGAACTCTATTGCTACGATACGTACACATCTGCAAACGCTATTTCCTTGCAAGGAAGTGTCGCATTTACATTCATTTGAAGTATGGACGAGGAATATATGACACTTCGCAAATCATATTACATCTTACCATGAAACGTAGAAATGAGATGCGATATCGCGTTTTAAGAAGCATTAGAACTCTATTGCTACGATACGTACACATCTGCAAACGCTATTTCCTTGCAAGGAAGTGTAGCATTTACATTCATTTGAATCGTAGACGAGGAATGCATAACACTTCACAATGAATATTATATCTTATCATGAAACATAGATATGAGTTGCAATATCTCGTTTTAAGAAGCATTTGAACTCTATTGCTTCGATACGTAGACATCTGCGAACGATATTTCCTTGCAAGGAAGTGTCACGTTTACATTCATTTGAAGTGTAGACGAGAAATACATAACACTTCGCAAATCATATTACATCTTACCATGAAACGTAGAAATGAGATGCGATATCGCGTTTTAAGAAGCATTAGAACTCTATTGCTACGATACCTAGACATCTGCAGACGCTATTTCCTAACAAGGAAGTGTCGCATTTACATTCATTTGAAGTGTAGGCGAGGAATACATGACACTTCGCAAATCATATTATATCTTACCATGAAACATAGAAATGAGATGCGATATCGCGTTTTAAGAAGCATTAGAACTCTATTGCTACGATACCTAGACAACTGCAGACGCTATTTCCTAACAAGGAAGTGTCGCATTTACATTCATTTGAAGTGTAGACGAGGGATACATGACAGTTCGCAAATCATATTATATCTTACCATGAAACATAGAAATGAGATGCGATATCGCGTTTTAAGAATCATATGAACTCTATTGCTACGATACGTAGACATCTGCAAACGCTATTTCCTTGCAAGGAAGTGTCGCATTTACTTTCATTTGAATCGTAGACGAGGAATGCATAACACTTCGCAATGAATATTATATCTTATCATGAAACATAGATATGAGATGCAATATCTCGTTTTAAGCAGCATTTGAACTCTATTTCTTCTATACGTAGACATCTGCAAACGATATTTCCTTGCAAGGAAGTGTCGCATTTACATTCATTTGAAGTGTAGACGGGGAATACATGACACTTCGCAAATCATATTATATCTTACCATGAAACATAGTAATGAGATGCGACATCGCGTTTTAAGAAGCATTTGAACTCTATTGCTTCGATACGTACACATCTGCAAACGCTATTTCCTTGCTAGGAAGTGTCGCATTTACATTCATTTGAATCGTAGACGAGGAATGCATAACACTTCGCAATGAATATTATATCTTATCATGAAACATAGATATGAGTTGCAATATCTCGTTTCAAGAAGCATTTGAACTCTATTGCTTCGATACGTAGACATCTGCAAACGATATTTCCTTGCAAGGAAGTGTCACATTTACATTCATTTGAAGTGTAGACGAGAAATACATAACACTTCGCAAATCATATTACATCTTACCATGTAACGTAGAAATGAGATGCGATATCGCGTTTTAAGATGCATTAGAGCTCTATTGCTACGATACCTAGATATCTGCAGACGCTATTTCCTAGCAAGGAAGTGTCGCATTTACATTCATTTGAAGTGTAGACGAGGAATACATGACACTTCGCAAATCATATTATATCTTACCATGAAACATAGAAATGAGATGCGCTTTCGCGCTTTAAGAAGCATTAGAAATCTATTGCTACGATACCTAGACATCTGCAGACGCTATTTCCTAGCGAGGAAGTGTCGCATTCACATTCATTGGAAGTGTGGACGAGGAATACATAACACTTCGCAAATCATATTATACCTTACCATGAAACATAGAAATGAGATGCGATATCGCGTTTTAAGAATCATAAGACTCTATTGCTACGATACGTACACATCTGCAAACGCTATTTCCTTGCAACGAAGTGTCGCATTTACATTCATTTGAAGTGTGGACGAGGAATACATGACACTTCGCAAATCATATTATATCTTACCATGAAACATTTTAATGAGATGCGATATCGCGTTTTAAGAAGCATTTGAACACTATTGCTTCGATACGTACACATCTGCAAACGCTATTTCCTTGCAAGGAAGTGTCACGTTTACATTCATTTGAAGTGTAGACGAGAAATACATAACACTTCGCAAATCATATTACATCCTACCATGAAACGTAGAAATGAGATGCGATATCGCGTTTTAAGAAGCATTAGAACTCTATTGCTACGATACCTAGATATCTGCAGACGCTATTTCCTAGCAAGGAAGTGTCGCATTTACATTCATTTGAAGTGTAGACGAGGAATACATGACACTTCGCAAATCATATTATATCTTACCATGAAACATAGAAATGAGATGCGCTTTCGCGCTTTAAGAAGCATTAGAAATCTATTGCTACGATACCTAGACATCTGCAGACGCTATTTCCTAGCGAGGAAGTGTCGCATTCACATTCATTGGAAGTGTGGACGAGGAATACATAACACTTCGCAAATCATATTATACCTTACCATGAAACATATTAATGAGATGCGATATCGCGTTTTAAGAAGCATTAGAACTCTATTGCTACGATACCTAGACATCTGCAGACGCTATTTCCTAACAAGGAAGTGTCGCATTTACATTCATTTGAAGTGTAGACGAGGAATACATAACACTTCGCAAATCATATTATATCTTATCATGAAACATAGATATGAGATGCAATATCTCGTTTGAAGAAGCATTTGAACTCTATTGCTTCGATACGTACACATCTGCAAACGCTATTTCCTTGCAAGGAAGTGTAGCATTTACATTCATTTGAATCGTAGACGAGGAATGCATAACACTTCGCAATGAACATTATATCTTATCATGAAACATAGATATGAGTTGCAATATCTCGTTTGAAGAAGCATTTGAACTCTATTGCTTCGATACGTAGACATCTGCTAACGATATTTCCTTGTAAGGAAGTGTCACGTTTACATTCATTTGAAGTGTAGACGAGAAATACATAACACTTCGCAAATCATATTACATCCTACCATGAAACGTAGAAATGAGATGCGATATCGCGTTTTAAGAAGCATTAGAACTCTATTGCTACGATACCTAGACATCTGCAGACGCTATTTCCTAACAAGGAAGTGTCGCATTTACATTCATTTGAAGTGTAGACGAGGAAAACATTACACTTCGCAAATCATATTATATCGTACCATAAAACATAGAAGTGAGATGCGATATCGCGTTTTAAGAATCATAAGAACTCTATTGCTACGATACGTAGACAACTGCGAACGCTATTTCCTTGTAAGGAAGTGTCGCATTTACATTCATTTGGATCGTAGACGAGGAATGCATAACACTTCACAATGAATATTATATCTTATCATGAAACATAGATATGAGATGCAATATCTCGTTTTAAGAAGCATTTGAACTCTATTGCTTCGATACGTAGACATCTGCAAACGCTATTTCCTTGCAAGGAAGTGTCGCATTTCCATTCATTTGAAGTGTAGACGAGGAATACATGACACTTCGCAAATCATATTATATCTTACCATGAAACATAGAAATGAGATGCGATATCGCGTTTTAAGAATCATAAGAACTCTATTGCTACGATACGTACACATCTGCAAACGCTATTTCCTAGCAAGGAAGTGTAGCATTTACATTCATTTGAATCGTAGACGAGGAATGCATAACACTTCACAATGAATATTATATCTTATCATGAAACATAGATATGAGTTGCAATATCTCGTTTTAAGAAGCATTTGAACTCTATTGCTTCGATACGTAGACATCTGCGAACGATATTTCCTTGCAAGGAAGTGTCACGTTTACATTCATTTGAAGTGTAGACGAGAAATACATAACACTTCGCAAATCATATTACATCTTACCATGAAACGTAGAAATGAGATGCGATATCGCGTTTTAAGAAGCATTAGAACTCTATTGCTACGATACCTAGACATCTGCAGACGCTATTTCCTAACAAGGAAGTGTCGCATTTACATTCATTTGAAGTGTAGGCGAGGAATACATGACACTTCGCAAATCATATTATATCTTACCATGAAACATAGAAATGAGATGCGATATCGCGTTTTAAGAAGCATTAGAACTCTATTGCTACGATACCTAGACAACTGCAGACGCTATTTCCTAACAAGGAAGTGTCGCATTTACATTCATTTGAAGTGTAGACGAGGGATACATGACAGTTCGCAAATCATATTATATCTTACCATGAAACATAGAAATGAGATGCGATATCGCGTTTTAAGAATCATATGAACTCTATTGCTACGATACGTAGACATCTGCAAACGCTATTTCCTTGCAAGGAAGTGTCGCATTTACTTTCATTTGAATCGTAGACGAGGAATGCATAACACTTCGCAATGAATATTATATCTTATCATGAAACATAGATATGAGATGCAATATCTCGTTTTAAGCAGCATTTGAACTCTACTTCTTCTATACGTAGACATCTGCAAACGATATTTCCTTGCAAGGAAGTGTCGCATTTACATTCATTTGAAGTGTAGACGGGGAATACATGACACTTCGCAAATCATATTATATCTTACCATGAAACATAGTAATGAGATGCGACATCGCGTTTTAAGAAGCATTTGAACTCTATTGCTTCGATACGTACACATCTGCAAACGCTATTTCCTTGCAAGGATGTGTCGCATTTACATTCATTTGAATCGTAGACGAGGAATGCATAACACTTCGCAATGAATATTATATCTTATCATGAAACATAGATATGAGTTGCAATATCTCGTTTCAAGAAGCATTTGAACTCTATTGCTTTGATACGTAGACATCTGCAAACGATATTTCCTTGCAAGGAAGTGTCACATTTACATTCATTTGAAGTGTAGACGGGAAATACATAACACTTCGCAAATCATATTACATCTTACCATGTAACGTAGAAATGAGATGCGATATCGCGTTTTAAGAAGCATTAGAGCTCTATTGCTACGATACCTAGATATCTGCAGACGCTATTTCCTAGCAAGGAAGTGTCGCATTTACATTCATTTGAAGTGTAGACGAGGAATACATGACACTTCGCAAATCATATTATATCTTACCATGAAACATAGAAATGAGATGCGCTTTCGCGCTTTAAGAAGCATTAGAAATCTATTGCTACGATACCTAGACATCTGCAGACGCTATTTCCTAGCGAGGAAGTGTCGCATTCACATTCATTGGAAGTGTGGACGAGGAATACATAACACTTCGCAAATCATATTATACCTTACCATGAAACATAGAAATGAGATGCGATATCGCGTTTTAAGAATCATAAGACTCTATTGCTACGATACGTACACATCTGCAAACGCTATTTCCTAGCGAGGAAGTGTCGCATTCACATTCATTTGAAGTGTAAACGAGGAATACATAACACTTCGCAAATCATATTATACCTTACCATGAAACATAGAAATGAGATGCGATATCGCGTTTTAAGAATCATAAGAACTCTATTGCTACGATACGTACACATCTGCAAACGCTATTTCCTTGCAAGGAAGTGTCGCATTTACATTCATTTGAAGTATGGACGAGGAATATATGACACTTCGCAAATCATATTACATCTTACCATGAAACGTAGAAATGAGATGCGATATCGCGTTTTAAGAAGCATTAGAACTCTATTGCTACGATACCTAGACATCTGCAGACGCAATTTCCTAACAAGGAAGTGTCGCATTTACATTCATTTGAAGTGTAGACGAGGAATACATAACACTTCGCAAATCATATTATACCTTACCATGAAACATAGAAATGAGATGCGACATCGCGTTTTAAGAAGCATTAGAAATCTATTGCTACGATACGTAGACATCTGCAAACGCTATTTCCTTGCAAGGAAGTGTCACATTTACATTCATTTGAAGTGTAGACGAGGAATACATAACACTTCGCAAATCATATTACATCTTACCATGAAACGTAGAAATGAGATGCGATATCGCGTTTTAAGAAGCATTAGAACTCTATTGCTACGATACCTAGACATCTGCAGACGCTATTTCCTAACAAGGAAGTGTCGCATTTACATTCATTTGAAGTGTAGACGAGGAATACATAACACTTCGCAAATCATATTATATCTTATCATGAAACATAGATATGAGATGCAATATCCCGTTTGAAGAAGCATTTGAACTCTAATGTTTCGATACGTACACATCTGCAAACGCTATTTCCTTGCAAGGAAGTGTCGCATTTACATTCATTTGAATCGTAGACGAGGAATGCATAACACTTCGCAATGAACATTATATCTTATCATGAAACATAGATATGAGTTGCAATATCTCGTTTGAAGAAGCATTTGAACTCTATTGCTTCGATACGTAGACATCTGCTAACGATATTTCCTTGCAAGGAAGTGTCACGTTTACATTCATTTGAAGTGTAGACGAGAAATACATAACACTTCGCAAATCATATTACATCCTACCATGAAACGTAGAAATGAGATGCGATATCGCGTTTTAAGAAGCATTAGAACTCTATTGCTACGATACCTAGACATCTGCAGACGCTATTTCCTAACAAGGAAGTGTCGCATTTACATTCATTTGAAGTGTAGACGAGGAAAACATTACACTTCGCAAATCATATTATATCGTACCATAAAACATAGAAGTGAGATGCCATATCGCGTTTTAAGAATCATAAGAACTCTATTGCTACGATACGTAGACAACTGCGAACGCTATTTCCTTGTAAGGAAGTGTCGCATTTACATTCATTTGGATCGTAGACGAGGAATGCATAACACTTCGCAATGAATATTATATCTTATCATGAAACATAGATATGAGATGCAATATCTCGTTTTAAGAAGCATTTGAACTCTATTGCTTCGATACGTAGACATCTGCAAACGCTATTTCCTTGCAAGGAAGTGTCGCATTTCCATTCATTTGAAGTGTAGACGAGGAATACATGACACTTCGCAAATCATATTATATCTTACCATGAAACATAGAAATGAGGTGCGATATCGCGTTTTAAGAAGCATTAGAACACTATTGCTACGATACGTAAGTATCTGCAGACGCTATTTCCTAGCAAGGAAGTGTCGCATTTACATTCATTTGAAGTGTAGACAAGGAATACATGACACTTCGCAAATCATATTATATCTTACCATGAAACATAGAAATGAGATGCGATATTGCGTTCTAAGAAGCATTAGAAATCTATTGCTACGATACGTAGACATCTGCAAACGCTATTTCCTAGCGAGGAAGTGTCGCATTCACATTCATTTGAAGTGTAGACGAGGAATACATAACACTTCGCAAATCATATTATACCTTACCATGAAACATAGAAATGAGATGCGATATCGCGTTTTAAGAAGCATTAGAACTCTATTGCTACGATACCTAGACATCTGCAGACGCTATTTCCTAACAAGGAAGTGTCGCATTTACATTCATTTGAAGTGTAGACGAGGAAAACATTACACTTCGCAAATCATATTATATCGTACCATAAAACATAGAAGTGAGATGCCATATCGCGTTTTAAGAATCATAAGAACTCTATTGCTACGATACGTAGACAACTGCGAACGCTATTTCCTTGTAAGGAAGTGTCGCATTTACATTCATTTGGATCGTAGACGAGGAATGCATAACACTTCGCAATGAATATTATATCTTATCATGAAACATAGATATGAGATGCAATATCTCGTTTTAAGAAGCATTTGAACTCTATTGCTTCGATACGTAGACATCTGCAAACGCTATTTCCTTGCAAGGAAGTGTCGCATTTCCATTCATTTGAAGTGTAGACGAGGAATACATGACACTTCGCAAATCATATTATATCTTACCATGAAACATAGAAATGAGGTGCGATATCGCGTTTTAAGAAGCATTAGAACACTATTGCTACGATACGTAAGTATCTGCAGACGCTATTTCCTAGCAAGGAAGTGTCGCATTTACATTCATTTGAAGTGTAGACAAGGAATACATGACACTTCGCAAATCATATTATATCTTACCATGAAACATAGAAATGAGATGCGATATTGCGTTCTAAGAAGCATTAGAAATCTATTGCTACGATACGTAGACATCTGCAAACGCTATTTCCTAGCGAGGAAGTGTCGCATTCACATTCATTTGAAGTGTAGACGAGGAATACATAACACTTCGCAAATCATATTATACCTTACCATGAAACATAGAAATGAGATGCGATATCGCGTTTTAAGAATCATAAGAACTCTATTGCTACGATACGTACACATCTGCAAACGCTATTTCCTTGCAAGGAAGTGTCACATTTACATTCATTTGAAGTGTAGACGAGGAATACATAACACTTCGCAAATCATATTATATCTTACCATGAAACACATTAATGAGATGCGATATCGCGTTTTAAGAATCATAAGAACTCTATTGCTACGATACGTAGACAACTGCGAACGCTATTTCCTTGTAAGGAAGTGTCGCATTTACATTCATTTGGATCGTAGACGAGGAATGCATAACACTTCGCAATGAATATTATATCTTATCATGAAACATAGATATGAGATGCAATATCTCGTTTGAAGAAGCATTTGAACTCTATTGCTTCGATACGTACACATCTGCAAACGCTATTTCCTTGCAAGGAAGTGTCGCATTTACATTCATTTGAATCGTAGACGAGGAATGCATAACAATTCGCAATGAATATTATATCTTATCATGAAACATAGATATGAGTTGCAATATCTCGTTTTAAGAAGCACATGAACTCTATTGCTTCGATACCTAGACATATGCAGACGCTATTTCCTAGCAAGGAAGTGTCGCATTTACATTCATTTGAAGTGTAGACGATGAATTCATGACACTTCGCAAATCATATTATATCTTACCATGAAACATAGAAATGAGATGCGATATTGCGTTTTAAGAAGCATTAGAAATCTATTGCTACGATACGTAGACATCTGCAAACGCTATTTCCTAGCGAGGAAGTGTCGCATTCACATTCATTTGAAGTGTAAACGAGGAATACATAACACTTCGCAAATCATATTATACCTTACCATGAAACATAGAAATGAGATGCGATATCGCGTTTTAAGAATCATAAGAACTCTATTGCTACGATACGTACACATCTGCAAACGCTATTTCCTTGCAAGGAAGTGTCGCATTTACATTCATTTGAAGTATGGACGAGGAATATATGACACTTCGCAAATCATATTACATCTTACCATGAAACGTAGAAATGAGATGCGATATCGCGTTTTAAGAAGCATTAGAACTCTATTGCTACGATACCTAGACTTCTGCAGACGCAATTTCCTAACAAGGAAGTGTCGCATTTACATTCATTTGAAGTGTAGACGAGGAATACATAACACTTCGCAAATCATATTATACCTTACCATGAAACATAGAAATGAGATGCGACATCGCGTTTTAAGAAGCATTAGAAATCTATTGCTACGATACGTAGACATCTGCAAACGCTATTTCCTTGCAAGGAAGTGTCACATTTACATTCATTTGAAGTGTAGACGAGGAATACATAACACTTCGCAAATCATATTACATCTTACCATGAAACGTAGAAATGAGATGCGATATCGCGTTTTAAGAAGCATTAGAACTCTATTGCTACGATACCTAGACATCTGCAGACGCTATTTCCTAACAAGGAAGTGTCGCATTTACATTCATTTGAAGTGTAGACGAGGAATACATAACACTTCGCAAATCATATTATATCTTATCATGAAACATAGATATGAGATGCAATATCCCGTTTGAAGAAGCATTTGAACTCTAATGTTTCGATACGTACACATCTGCAAACGCTATTTCCTTGCAAGGAAGTGTCGCATTTACATTCATTTGAATCGTAGACGAGGAATGCATAACACTTCGCAATGAACATTATATCTTATCATGAAACATAGATATGAGTTGCAATATCTCGTTTGAAGAAGCATTTGAACTCTATTGCTTCGATACGTAGACATCTGCTAACGATATTTCCTTGCAAGGAAGTGTCACGTTTACATTCATTTGAAGTGTAGACGAGAAATACATAACACTTCGCAAATCATATTACATCCTACCATGAAACGTAGAAATGAGATGCGATATCGCGTTTTAAGAAGCATTAGAACTCTATTGCTACGATACCTAGACATCTGCAGACGCTATTTCCTAACAAGGAAGTGTCGCATTTACATTCATTTGAAGTGTAGACGAGGAAAACATTACACTTCGCAAATCATATTATATCGTACCATAAAACATAGAAGTGAGATGCCATATCGCGTTTTAAGAATCATAAGAACTCTATTGCTACGATACGTAGACAACTGCGAACGCTATTTCCTTGTAAGGAAGTGTCGCATTTACATTCATTTGGATCGTAGACGAGGAATGCATAACACTTCGCAATGAATATTATATCTTATCATGAAACATAGATATGAGATGCAATATCTCGTTTTAAGAAGCATTTGAACTCTATTGCTTCGATACGTAGACATCTGCAAACGCTATTTCCTTGCAAGGAAGTGTCGCATTTCCATTCATTTGAAGTGTAGACGAGGAATACATGACACTTCGCAAATCATATTATATCTTACCATGAAACATAGAAATGAGGTGCGATATCGCGTTTTAAGAAGCATTAGAACACTATTGCTACGATACGTAAGTATCTGCAGACGCTATTTCCTAGCAAGGAAGTGTCGCATTTACATTCATTTGAAGTGTAGACAAGGAATACATGACACTTCGCAAATCATATTATATCTTACCATGAAACATAGAAATGAGATGCGATATTGCGTTCTAAGAAGCATTAGAAATCTATTGCTACGATACGTAGACATCTGCAAACGCTATTTCCTAGCGAGGAAGTGTCGCATTCACATTCATTTGAAGTGTAGACGAGGAATACATAACACTTCGCAAATCATATTATACCTTACCATGAAACATAGAAATGAGATGCGATATCGCGTTTTAAGAATCATAAGAACTCTATTGCTACGATACGTACACATCTGCAAACGCTATTTCCTTGCAAGGAAGTGTCACATTTACATTCATTTGAAGTGTAGACGAGGAATACATAACACTTCGCAAATCATATTATATCTTACCATGAAACACATTAATGAGATGCGATATCGCGTTTTAAGAATCATAAGAACTCTATTGCTACGATACGTAGACAACTGCGAACGCTATTTCCTTGTAAGGAAGTGTCGCATTTACATTCATTTGGATCGTAGACGAGGAATGCATAACACTTCGCAATGAATATTATATCTTATCATGAAATATAGATATGAGATGCAATATCTCGTTTGAAGAAGCATTTGAACTCTATTGCTTCGATACGTACACATCTGCAAACGCTATTTCCTTGCAAGGAAGTGTCGCATTTACATTCATTTGAATCGTAGACGAGGAATGCATAACAATTCGCAATGAATATTATATCTTATCATGAAACATAGATATGAGTTGCAATATCTCGTTTTAAGAAGCACATGAACTCTATTGCTTCGATACCTAGACATATGCAGACGCTATTTCCTAGCAAGGAAGTGTCGCATTTACATTCATTTGAAGTGTAGACGATGAATTCATGACACTTCGCAAATCATATTATATCTTACCATGAAACATAGAAATGAGATGCGATATTGCGTTTTAAGAAGCATTAGAAATCTATTGCTACGATACGTAGACATCTGCAAACGCTATTTCCTAGCGAGGAAGTGTCGCATTCACATTCATTTGAAGTGTAAACGAGGAATACATAACACTTCGCAAATCATATTATACCTTACCATGAAACATAGAAATGAGATGCGATATCGCGTTTTAAGAAGCATTAGAGCTCTATTGCTACGATACCTAGATATCTGCAGACGCTATTTCCTTGCAAGGAAGTGTCGCATTTACATTCATTTGAAGTATGGACGAGGAATATATGACACTTCGCAAATCATATTACATCTTACCATGAAACGTAGAAATGAGATGCGATATCGCGTTTTAAGAAGCATTAGAACTCTATTGCTACGATACCTAGACATCTGCAGACGCTATTTCCTAACAAGGAAGTGTCGCATTTACATTCATTTGAAGTGTAGACGAGGAATACATAACACTTCGCAAATCATATTATACCTTACCATGAAACATAGAAATGAGATGCGACATCGCGTTTTAAGAAGCATTAGAAATCTATTGCTACGATACGTAGACATCTGCAAACGCTATTTCCTTGCAAGGAAGTGTCACATTTACATTCATTTGAAGTGTAGACGAGGAATACATAACACTTCGCAAATCATATTACATCTTACCATGAAACGTAGAAATGAGATGCGATATCGCGTTTTAAGAAGCATTAGAACTCTATTGCTACGATACCTAGACATCTGCAGACGCTATTTCCTAACAAGGAAGTGTCGCATTTACATTCATTTGAAGTGTAGACGAGGAATACATAACACTTCGCAAATCATATTATATCTTATCATGAAACATAGATATGAGATGCAATATCCCGTTTGAAGAAGCATTTGAACTCTATTGTTTCGATACGTACACATCTGCAAACGCTATTTCCTTGCAAGGAAGTGTCGCATTTACATTCATTTGAATCGTAGACGGGGAATGCATAACAATTCGCAATGAATATTATATCTTATCATGAAACATAGATATGAGTTGCAATATCTCGTTTTAAGAAGCACTTGAACTCTATTGCTTCGATACCTAGACATATGCAGACGCTATTTCCTAGCAAGGAAGTGTCGCATTTACATTCAATTGAAGTGTAGACGATGAATTCATGACACTTCGCAAATCATATTATATCTTACCATGAAACATAGAAATGAGATGCGATATTGCGTTTTAAGAAGCGTTAGAAATCAGTTGCTACGATACGTACACATCTGCAAACGCTATTTCCTTGCAAGGAAGTTTCACATTTACATTCATTTGAAGTGTGGACGAGGAATACATGACACTTCGCAAATCATATTATATCTTACCATGAAGCACATTAATGAGATGCGATATCGCGTTTTAAGAAGCATTTGATCTCTATTGCTTCGATACGTACACATCTGCAAACGCTATTTCCTTGCAAGGAAGTGTAGCATTTACATTCATTTGAATCGTAGACGAGGAATGCATAACACTTCACAATGAATATTATATCTTATCATGAAACATATATATGAGTTGCAATATCTCGTTTTAAGAAGCATTTGAACTCTATTGCTTCGATACGTAGACATCTGCGAACGATATTTCCTTGCAAGGAAGTGTCACGTTTACATTCATTTGAAGTGTAGACGAGAAATACATAACACTTCGCAAATCATATTACATCTTACCATGAAACGTAGAAATGAGATGCGATATGGCGTTTTAAGAAGTATTAGAACTCTATTGCTACGATACCTAGACATCTGCAGACGCTATTTCCTAACAAGGAAGTGTCGCATTTACATTCATTTGAAGTGTAGGCGAGGAATACATGACACTTCGCAAATCATATTATATCTTACCATGAAACATAGAAATGAGAAGCGATATCGCGTTTTAAGAAGCATTAGAACTCTATTGCTACGATACCTAGACAACTGCAGACGCTATTTCCTAACAAGGAAGTGTCGCATTTACATTCATTTGAAGTGTAGACGAGGGATACATGACAGTTCGCAAATCATATTATATCTTACCATGAAACATAGAAATGAGATGCGATATCGCGTTTTAAGAATCATATGAACTCTATTGCTACGATACGTAGACATCTGCAAACGCTATTTCCTTGCAAGGAAGTGTCGCATTTACTTTCATTTGAATCGTAGACGAGGAATGCATAACACTTCGCAATGAATATTATATCTTACCATGAAACATAGATATGAGATGCAATATCTCGTTTTAAGCAGCATTTGAACTCTATTTCTTCTATACGTAGACATCTGCAAACGATATTTCCTTGCAAGGAAGTGTCGCATTTACATTCATTTGAAGTGTAGACGGGGAATACATGACACTTCGCAAATCATATTATATCTTACCATGAAACATAGTAATGTGATGCGATATCGCGTTTTAAGAAGCATTTGAACTCTATTGCTTCGATACGTACACATCTGCAAACGCTATTTCCTTGCAAGGAAGTGTCGCATTTACATTCATTTGAATCGTAGACGAGGAATGCATAACACTTCGCAATGAATATTATATCTTATCATGAAACATAGATATGAGTTGCAATATCTCGTTTCAAGAAGCATTTGAACTCTATTGCTTCGATACGTAGACATCTGCAAACGATATTTCCTTGCAAGGAAGTGTCACATTTACATTCATTTGAAGTGTAGACGAGAAATACATAACACTTCGCAAATCATATTACATCTTACCATGTAACGTAGAAATGAGTTGCGATATCGCGTTTTAAGAAGCATTAGAGCTCTATTGCTACGATACCTAGATATCTGCAGACGCTATTTCCTAGCAAGGAAGTGTCGCATTTCCATTCATTTGAAGTGTAGACGAGGAATACATGACACTTCGCAAATCATATTATATCTTACCATGAAACATAGAAATGAGATGCGCTTTCGCGCTTTAAGAAGCATTAGAAATCTATTGCTACGATACCTAGACATCTGCAGACGCTATTTCCTAGCGAGGAAGTGTCGCATTCACATTCATTGGAAGTGTGGACGAGGAATACATAACACTTCGCAAATCATATTATACCTTACCATGAAACATAGAAATGAGATGCGATATCGCGTTTTAAGAATCATAAGACTCTATTGCTACGATACGTACACATCTGCAAACGCTATTTCCTTGCAACGAAGTGTCGCATTTACATTCATTTGAAGTGTGGACGAGGAATACATGACACTTCGCAAATCATATTATATCTTACCATGAAACATATTAATGAGATGCGATATCGCGTTTTAAGAAGCATTTGAACACTATTGCTTCGATACGTACACATCTGCAAACGCTATTTCCTTGCAAGGAAGTGTAGCATTTACATTCATTTGAATCGTAGACGAGGAATGCATAACACTTCGCAATGAACATTATATCTTATCATGAAACATAGATATGAGTTGCAATATCTCGTTTGAAGAAGCATTTGAACTCTATTGCTTCGATACGTAGACATCTGCTAACGATATTTCCTAGCGAGGAAGTGTCGCATTCACATTCATTGGAAGTGTGGACGAGGAATACATAACACTTCGCAAATCATATTATACCTTACCATGAAACATATTAATGAGATGCGATATCGCGTTTTAAGAAGCATTAGAACTCTATTGCTACGATACCTAGACATCTGCAGACGCTATTTCCTAACAAGGAAGTGTCGCATTTACATTCATTTGAAGTGTAGACGAGGAATACATAACACTTCGCAAATCATATTATATCTTATCATGAAACATAGATATGAGATGCAATATCTCGTTTGAAGAAGCATTTGAACTCTATTGCTTCGATACGTACACATCTGCAAACGCTATTTCCTTGCAAGGAAGTGTCGCATTTACATTCATTTGAATCGTAGACGAGGAATGCATAACAATTCGCAATGAATATTATATCTTATCATGAAACATAGATATGAGTTGCAATATCTCGTTTTACGAAGCACTTGAACTCTATTGCTTCGATACCTAGACATATGCAGACGCTATTTCCTAGCAAGGAAGTGTCGCATTTACATTCATTTGAAGTGTAGACAATGAATTCATGACACTTCGCAAATCATATTATACCTTACCATGTAACGTAGAAATGAGATGCGATATCGCGTTTTAAGAAGCATTAGAGCTCTATTGCTACGATACCTAGATATCTGCAGACGCTATTTCCTAGCAAGGAAGTGTCGCATTTACATTCATTTGAAGTGTAGACGAGGAATACATGACACTTCGCAAATCATATTATATCTTACCATGAAACATAGAAATGAGATGCGCTTTCGCGCTTTAAGAAGCATTAGAAATCTATTGCTACGATACCTAGACATCTGCAGACGCTATTTCCTAGCGAGGAAGTGTCGCATTCACATTCATTGGAAGTGTGGACGAGGAATACATAACACTTCGCAAATCATATTATACCTTACCATGAAACATAGAAATGAGATGCGATATCGCGTTTTAAGAATCATAAGACTCTATTGCTACGATACGTACACATCTGCAAACGATATTTCCTTGCAACGAAGTGTCGCATTTACATTCGTTTGAAGTGTGGACGAGGAATACATGACACTTCGCAAATCATATTATATCTTACCATGAAACATATTAATGAGATGCGATATCGCGTTTTAAGAAGCATTTGAACACTATTGCTTCGATACGTACACATCTGCAAACGCTATTTCCTTGCAAGGAAGTGTCACGTTTACATTCATTTGAAGTGTAGACGAGAAATACATAACACTTCGCAAATCATATTACATCCTACCATGAAACGTAGAAATGAGATGCGATATCGCGTTTTAAGAAGCATTAGAACTCTATTGCTACGATACCTAGATATCTGCAGACGCTATTTCCTAGCAAGGAAGTGTCGCATTGACATTCATTTGAAGTGTAGACGAGGAATACATGACACTTCGCAAATCATATTATATCTTACCATGAAACAGAGAAATGAGATGCGCTTTCGCGCTTTAAGAAGCATTAGAAATCTATTGCTACGATACCTAGACATCTGCAGACGCTATTTCCTAGCGAGGAAGTGTCGCATTCACATTCATTGGAAGTGTGGACGAGGAATACATAACACTTCGCAAATCATATTATACCTTACCATGAAACATATTAATGAGATGCGATATCGCGTTTTAAGAAGCATTAGAACTCTATTGCTACGATACCTAGACATCTGCAGACGCTATTTCCTAACAAGGAAGTGTCGCATTTACATTCATTAGAAGTGTAGACGAGGAATACATAACACTTCGCAAATCATATTATATCTTATCATGAAACATAGATGTGAGATGCAATATCTCGTTTGAAGAAGCATTTGAACTCTATTGCTTCGATACGTACACATCTGCAAACGCTATTTCCTTGCAAGGAAGTGTCGCATTTACATTCATTTGAAGTGTGGACGAGGAATACATGACACTTCGCAAATCATATTATATCTTACCATGAAACATATTAATGAGATGCGATATCGCGTTTTAAGAAGCATTTGAACACTATTACTTCGATACGTACACATCTGCAAACG
Organism: Xylocopa sonorina; assembly: GCF_050948175.1. NCBI lineage: Eukaryota > Metazoa > Arthropoda > Insecta > Hymenoptera > Apidae > Xylocopa > Xylocopa sonorina. The sequence goes on from NW_027490310.1 coordinate 101,545, forward strand.
CTATTTCCTTGCAAGGAAGTGTAGCATTTACATTCATTTGAATCGTAGACGAGGAATGCATAACACTTCGCAATGAACATTATATCTTATCATGAAACATAGATATGAGTTGCAATATCTCGTTTGAAGAAGCATTTGAACTCTATTGCTTCGATACGTAGACATCTGCTAACGATATTTCCTTGCAAGGAAGTGTCACGTTTACATTCATTTGAAGTGTAGACGAGAAATACATAACACTTCGCAAATCATATTACATCCTACCATGAAACGTAGAAATGAGATGCGATATCGCGTTTTAAGGAGCATTAGAACACTATTGCTACGATACCTAGACATCTGCAGACGCTATTTCCTAACAAGGAAGTGTCGCATTTACATTCATTTGAAGTGTAGACGAGGAAAACATTACACTTCGCAAATCATATTATATCGTACCATAAAACATAGAAGTGAGATGCGATATCGCGTTTTAAGAATCATAAGAACTCTATTGCTACGATACGTAGACAACTGCGAACGCTATTTCCCTGTAAGGAAGTGTCGCATTTACATTCATTTGGATCGTAGACGAGGAATGCATAACACTTCGCGATGAATATTATATCTTATCATGAAACATAGATATGAGATGCAATATCTCGTTTTAAGAAGCATTTGAACTCTATTGCTTCGATACGTAGACATCTGCAAACGCTATTTCCTTGCAAGGAAGTGTCGCATTTCCATTCATTTGAAGTGTAGACGAGGAATACATGACACTTCGCAAATCATATTATATCTTACCATGAAACATAGAAATGAGGTGCGATATCGCGTTTTAAGAAGCACTAGAACACTATTGCTACGATACGTAAGTATCTGCAGACGCTATTTCCTAGCAAGGAAGTGTCGCATTTACATTCATTTGAAGTGTAGACAAGGAATACATGACACTTCGCAAATCATATTATATCTTACCATGAAACATAGAAATGAGATGCGATATTGCGTTCTAAGAAGCATTAGAAATCTATTGCTACGATACGTAGACATCTGCAAACGCTATTTCCTAGCGAGGAAGTGTCGCATTCACATTCATTTGAAGTGTAGACGAGGAATACATAACACTTCGCAAATCATATTATACCTTACCATGAAACATAGAAATGAGATGCGATATCGCGTTTTAAGAATCATAAGAACTCTATTGCTACGATACGTACACATCTGCAAACGCTATTTCCTTGCAAGGAAGTGTCACATTTACATTCATTTGAAGTGTAGACGAGGAATACATAACACTTCGCAAATCATATTACATCTTACCATGAAACGTAGAAATGAGATGCGATATCGCGTTTTAAGAAGCATTAGAACTCTATTGCTACGATACCTAGACAACTGCAGACGCTATTTCCTAACAAGGAAGTGTCGCATTTACATTCATTTGAAGTGTAGACGAGGGATACATGACAGTTCGCAAATCATATTATATCTTACCATGAAATATAGAAATGAGATGCGATATCGCGTTTTAAGAATCATATGAACTCTATTGCTACGATACGTAGACATCTGCAAACGCTATTTCCTTGCAAGGAAGTGTCGCATTTACTTTCATTTGAATCGTAGACGAGGAATGCATAACACTTCGCAATGAATATTATATCTTATCATGAAACATAGATATGAGATGCAATATCTCGTTTTAAGCAGCATTTGAACTCTATTTCTTCTATACCTAGACATATGCAGACGCTATTTCCTAGCAAGGAAGTGTCGCATTTACATTCATTTGAAGTGTAGACGATGAATTCATGACACTTCGCAAATCATATTATATCTTACCATGAAACATAGAAATGAGATGCGATATTGCGTTTTAAGAAGCATTAGAAATCTATTGCTACGATACGTAGACATCTGCAAACGCTATTTCCTAGCGAGGAAGTGTCGCATTCACATTCATTTGAAGTGTAGACGAGGAATACATAACACTTCGCAAATCATATTATACCTTACCATGAAACATAGAAATGAGATGCGATATCGCGTTTTAAGAATTATAAGAACTCTATTTCTACGATACGTACACATCTGCAAACGCTATTTCCTTGCAAGGAAGTGTCGCATTTACATTCATTTGAAGTGTAGACGAGGAATACATAACACTTCGCAAATCATATTACATCTTACCATGAAACGTAGAAATGAGATGCAATATCGCGTTTTAAGAAGCATTAGAACTCTATTGCTACGATACCTAGACATCTGCAGACGCTATTTCCTAACAAGGAAGTGTCGCATTTACATTCATTTGAAGTGTGGACGAGGAATACATAACACTTCGCAAATCATATTATATCTTACCATGAAACATAGAAATGAGATGCGAAATCGCGTTTTAAGAAGCATTAGAAAGCTATTGCTACGGTACGTAGACATCTGCAAACGCTATTTCCTAGCGAGGAAGTATCGCATTCACATTCATTTGAAGTGTAGACGAGGAATACATATCACTTCGCAAATCATGTTATATCTTACCATGAAACATGGAATGAGATGCGATATCGCGTTTTAAGAATCATATGAACACTATTGCTACGATACGTAGACATCTGCAAACGCTATTTCCTTGCAAGGAAGTGTCGCATTTACCTTCATTTGAATCGTAGACAAGGAATGCATAACAATTCGCAATGAATATTATACCTTACCATGAAACATCGAAATGAGATGCGATATCGCGTTTTAAGAATCATAAGATCTCTATTGCTACGATACGTAGACATCTGCAAACGCTATTTCCTTGCAAGGAAGTGTCGCATTTACATTCATTTGAATCGTAGACGAGGAATGCATAACACTTCGCAATGAATATAATATCTTATCATGAAACATAGATATGAGGTGCAATATCTCGTTCTAAGAAGCATTTGAACTCTATTGCTTCGATACGTAGACATCTGCAAGCGCTATTTCCTTGCAAGGAAGTGTCGCATTTACATTCATTTGAAGTGTAGACGAGGAATACATAACACTTCGCAAATCATATTATATCTTACCATGAAACATAGAAATGAGATGCGATATCGCGTTTTAAGAATCATAAGAACTCTATTTCTACGATACGTACACATCTGCAAACGCTATTTCCTTGCAAGGAAGTGTCGCATTTACATTCATTTGAAGTGTAGACGAGGAATACATAACACTTCGCAAATCATATTATATCTTACCATGAAACATAGAAATGAGATGCGATATCGCGTTTTAAGAAGCATTAGAAATCTATTGCTACGATACGTAGACATCTGCAAACGCTATTTCCTAGCGAGGAAGTGTCGCATTTACATTCATTTGAAGTGTAGACGAGGAATACATGACACTTCGCAAATCATATTATATCTTACCATGAAACATAGAAATGAGATGCGATATCGCGTTTTAAGAAGCATTAGAACACTACTGCTACGATACCTAGACATCTGCAGACGTTATTTCCTAGCAAGGAAGTGTCGCATTTACATTCATTTGAAGTGAAGACGAGCAATACATGACACTTTGCAAATCATATTATATCTTACCATGAAACATAGAAATGAGATGCGAAATCGCGTTTTAAGAATCATGAGATCTCTATTGCTACGATACGTAGACATCTGCAAACGCTATTTCCTTGCAAGGAAGTGTCGCATTTACATTCATTTGTAGTGTAGACGAGGTATACATGTCACTTCGCAAATCATATTATATCTTACCATGAAAGATAGAAATGAGATGCGATATCGCGATTTAAGAAGCATTAGAAATCTATTGCTACGATACGTAGACATCTGCAAACGCTATTTCCTAGCGAGGAAGTATCGCATCACATTCATTTGAAGTGTAGACGAGGAACACATAACACTTCGCAAATCATGTTATATCTTACCATGAAACATGGAAATGAGATGCGATATCGCGTTTTAAGAATCATATGAACACTATTGCTACGATACGTACACATCTGCAAACGCTATTTCCTTGCAAGGAAGTGTCGCATTTACATTCATTTGAAGTGTAGACGAGGAATACATAACACTTCGCAAATCATATTATATCTTACCATGACACATAGAAATGAGATGCGATATCGCGTTTTAAGAAGCATTAGAAATCTATTGCTACGATACGTAGACATCTGCAAACGCTATTTCCTAGCGAGGAAGTGTCGCATTTACATTCATTTGAAGTGTAGACGAGGAATACATGACACTTCGCAAATCATATTATATCTTACCATGAAACATAGAAATGAGATGCGATATCGCGTTTTAAGAAGCATTAGAACACTACTGCTACGATACCTAGACATCTGCAGACGTTATTTCCTAGCAAGGAAGTGTCGCATTTACATTCATTTGAAGTGAAGACGAGCAATACATGACACTTCGCAAATCATATTATATCTTACCATGAAACATAGAAATGAGATGCGAAATCGCGTTTTAAGAATCATAAGATCTCTATTGCTACGATACGTAGACATCTGCAAACGCTATTTCCTTGCAAGGAAGTGTCGCATTTACATTCATTTGTAGTGTAGACGAGGTATACATGTCACTTCGCAAATCATATTATATCTTACCATGAAAGATAGAAATGAGATGCGATATCGCGCTTTAAGAAGCATTAGAAATCTATTGCTACGATACGTAGACATCTGCAAACGCTATTTCCTAGCGAGGAAGTGTCGCATTCAACATTCATTTGAAGTGTAGACGAGGAATACATGACACTTCGCAAATCATATTATATCTTACCATGAAACATAGAAATGAGATGCGATATCGCGTTTTAAGAAGCATTAGAAAGCTATTGCTACGATACGTAGACATCTGCAAACGCTATTTCCTAGCGAGGAAGTATCGCATTCACATTCATTTGAAGTGTAGACGAGGAATACATAACACTTCGCAAATCATGTTATATCTTACCATGAAACATAGAAATGAGATGCGATATCGCGTTTTAAGAATCATATGAACTCTATTCCTACGATACGTAGACATCTGCAATCGCTATTTCCTTGCAAGGAAGTGTCGCATTTACTTTCATTTGAATCGTAGACGAGGAATGCATAACACTTCGCAATGAATATTACATCTTACCATGCAACATAGAAATGAGATGCGATATCGCGCTTTAAGAAGCATTAGAAATCTATTGCTACGAAACGTAGACATCTGCAAACGCTATTTCCTAGCGAGGAAGAGTCGCATTCAACATTCATTTGAAGTGTAGACGAGGAATACATGACACTTCGCAAATCATATTATATCTTACCATGAAGCATAGAAATGAGATGCGATATCGCGTCTTAAGAAGCATTAGAAAGCTATTGCTACGATACGTAGACACCTGCAAACGCTATTTCCTAGCAAGGAAGTATCGCATTTACATTCATTTGAAGTGTAGACAAGGAATACATGACACTTCGCAAATCATATTATATCTTACCATGAAACATAGAAATGAGATGCGATATCGCGTTTTAAGAATCATATGAACTCTATTGCTACGATACGTAGACATCTGCAAACGCTATTTCCTAGCGAGGAAGTGTGGCATTCACACTCATTTGAAGTGTAGACGAGGAATACATAACACTTCGCAAATCAAATTATATTTTACCATGAAGCATAGAAATGAGATGCGATATCGCGTTTTAAGAAGCATTAGAACACTATTGCTACGATAGGCAGACATTTGCAAACGCTATTTCCTTGCAAGGAAGTGTCCATTTACATTCATTTGAAGTGTAGAGGGGGAATACATAACACATCGCAAGTCATATTACATCTTACCATGAAACAGAGAAATGAGATGCGATATCCCGTTTTAAGAAGCATTAGTAAGCTATTGCTACGAAACGTAGATATCTGCAAACGCTATTTCCTAGCGAGGAAGTGTCGCATGCACATTCATTTGAAGTGTAGACGAGGAATACATGACACTTCGCAAATCATGTTATATCTTACCATGAAACATAGAAATGAGTTGCGATATCGCGTTTTAAGAATCATATGAACTCTATTGCTACGATACGTAGACATCTGCAATCGCTATTACCTTGCAAGGAAGTGTTGCATTTACTTTCATTTGAATCGTAGACGAGGAATGCATAACACTTCGCAATGAATATTACATCTTACCATGAAACATAGAAATGAGATGCGATATTGCGTTCTAAGAAGCATTAGAAATCTATTGCTACGATACGTAGACATCTGCAAACGCTATTTCCTAGCGAGGAAGTGTCGCATTCACATTCATTTGAAGTGTAGACGAGGAATACATAACACTTCGCAAATCATATTATACCTTACCATGAAACATAGAAATGAGATGCGATATCGCGTTTTAAGAATCATAAGAACTCTATTGCTACGATACGTACACATCTGCAAACGCTATTTCCTTGCAAGGAAGTGTCACATTTACATTCATTTGAAGTGTAGACGAGGAATACATAACACTTCGCAAATCATATTACATCTTACCATGAAACGTAGAAATGAGATGCGATATCGCGTTTTAAGAAGCATTAGAACTCTATTGCTACGATACCTAGACAACTGCAGACGCTATTTCCTAACAAGGAAGTGTCGCATTTACATTCATTTGAAGTGTAGACGAGGGATACATGACAGTTCGCAAATCATATTATATCTTACCATGAAATATAGAAATGAGATGCGATATCGCGTTTTAAGAATCATATGAACTCTATTGCTACGATACGTAGACATCTGCAAACGCTATTTCCTTGCAAGGAAGTGTCGCATTTACTTTCATTTGAATCGTAGACGAGGAATGCATAACACTTCGCAATGAATATTATATCTTATCATGAAACATAGATATGAGGTGCAATATCTCGTTTTAAGCAGCATTTGAACTCTATTTCTTCTATACCTAGACATATGCAGACGCTATTTCCTAGCAAGGAAGTGTCGCATTTACATTCATTTGAAGTGTAGACGATGAATTCATGACACTTCGCAAATCATATTATATCTTACCATGAAACATAGAAATGAGATGCGATATTGCGTTTTAAGAAGCATTAGAAATCTATTGCTACGATACGTAGACATCTGCAAACGCTATTTCCTAGCGAGGAAGTGTCGCATTCACATTCATTTGAAGTGTAGACGAGGAATACATAACACTTCGCAAATCATATTATACCTTACCATGAAACATAGAAATGAGATGCGATATCGCGTTTTAAGAATCATAAGAACTCTATTTCTACGATACGTACACATCTGCAAACGCTATTTCCTTGCAAGGAAGTGTCGCATTTACATTCATTTGAAGTGTAGACGAGGAATACATAACACTTCGCAAATCATATTACATCTTACCATGAAACGTAGAAATGAGATGCAATATCGCGTTTTAAGAAGCATTAGAACTCTATTGCTACGATACCTAGACATCTGCAGACGCTATTTCCTAACAAGGAAGTGTCGCATTTACATTCACTTGAAGTGTGGACGAGGAATACATAACACTTCGCAAATCATATTATATCTTACCATGAAACATAGAAATGAGATGCGAAATCGCGTTTTAAGAAGCATTAGAAAGCTATTGCTACGATACGTAGACATCTGCAAACGCTATTTCCTAGCGAGGAAGTATCGCATTCACATTCATTTGAAGTGTAGACGAGGAATACATATCACTTCGCAAATCATGTTATATCTTACCATGAAACATGGAATGAGATGCGATATCGCGTTTTAAGAATCATATGAACACTATTGCTACGATACGTAGACATCTGCAAACGCTATTTCCTTGCAAGGAAGTGTCGCATTTACCTTCATTTGAATCGTAGACAAGGAATGCATAACAATTCGCAATGAATATTATACCTTACCATGAAACATCGAAATGAGATGCGATATCGCGTTTTAAGAATCATAAGATCTCTATTGCTACGATACGTAGACATCTGCAAACGCTATTTCCTTGCAAGGAAGTGTCGCATTTACATTCATTTGAATCGTAGACGAGGAATGCATAACACTTCGCAATGAATATAATATCTTATCATGAAACATAGATATGAGGTGCAATATCGCGTTCTAAGAAGCATTTGAACTCTATTGCTTCGATACGTAGACATCTGCAAGCGCTATTTCCTTGCAAGGAAGTGTCGCATTTACATTCATTTGAAGTGTAGACGAGGAATACATAACACTTCGCAAATCATATTATATCTTACCATGAAACATAGAAATGAGATGCGATATCGCGTTTTAAGAATCATAAGAACTCTATTTCTACGATACGTACACATCTGCAAACGCTATTTCCTTGCAAGGAAGTATCGCATTTACATTCATTTGAAGTGTAGACGAGGAATACATAACACTTCGCAAATCATATTATATCTTACCATGAAACATAGAAATGAGATGCGATATCGCGTTTTAAGAAGCATTAGAAATCTATTGCTACGATACGTAGACATCTGCAAACGCTATTTCCTAGCGAGGAAGTGTCGCATTTACATTCATTTGAAGTGTAGACCAGGAATACATGACACTTCGCAAATCATATTATATCATACCATGAAACATAGAAATGAGATGCGATATCGCGTTTTAAGAAGCATTAGAAATCTATTGCTACGATACGTAGACATCTGCAAACGCTATTTCCTAGCGAGGAAGTATCGCATTCACATTCATTTGAAGTGTAGACGAGGAACACATAACACTTCGCAAATCATGTTATATCTTACCATGAAACATGGAAATGAGATGCGATATCGCGTTTTAAGAATCATATGAACACTATTGCTACGATACGTAGACATCTGTATACGCTATTTCCTTGCAAGGAAGTGTCGCATTTACATTCATTTGAATCGTAGACGAGGAATACATGACACTTCGCAAATCATATTATATCTTACCATGAAACATAGAAATGAGATGCGATATCGCGTTTTAAGAAGCGTTAGAACACTATTGCTACGATACCTAGACATCTGCAGACGCTATTTCCTAGCAAGGAAGTGTCGCATTTACATTCATTTGAAGTGTAGACGAGGAATACATAACACTTCGCAAATTATATCAAATCTTACCATGAAACGTAGAAATGAGATGCGATATCGCGTTTTAAGAATCATAAGAACTCTATTTCTACGATACGTACACATCTGCAAACGCTATTTCCTTGCAAGGAAGTGTCGCATTTACATTCATTTGAAGTGTAGACGAGGAATACATAACACTTCGCAAATCATATTATATCTTACCATGACACATAGAAATGAGATGCCATATCGCGTTTTAAGAAGCATTAGAAATCTATTGCTACGATACGTAGACATCTGCAAACGCTATTTCCTAGCGAGGAAGTGTCGCATTTACATTCATTTGAAGTGTAGACGAGGAATACATGACACTTCGCAAATCATATTATATCTTACCATGAAACATAGAAATGAGATGCGATATCGCGTTTTAAGAAGCATTAGAACACTACTGCTACGATACCTAGATATCTGCAGACGTTATTTCCTAGCAAGGAAGTGTCGCATTTACATTCATTTGAAGTGAAGACGAGCAATACATGACACTTCGCAAATCATATTATATCTTACTATGAAACATAGAAATGAGATGCGATATCGCGTTTTAAGAAGCGTTAGAACACTATTGCTACGATACCTAGACATCTGCAGACGCTATTTCCTAGCAAGGAAGTGTCGCATTTACATTCATTTGAAGTGTAGACGAGGAATACATAACACTTCGCAAATTATATCAAATCTTACCATGAAACGTAGAAATGAGATGCGATATCGCGTTTTAAGAATCATAAGATCTCTATTTCTACGATACGTACACATCTGCAAACGCTATTTCCTTGCAAGGAAGTGTCGCATTTACATTCATTTGAAGTGTAGACGAGGAATACATAACACTTCGCAAATCATGTTATATCTTACCATGAAACATAGAAATGAGATGCGATATCGCGTTTTAAGAATCATATGAACTCTATTGCTACGATACGTAGACATCTGCAATCGCTATTTCCTTGCAAGGAAGTGTCGCATTTACTTTCATTTGAATCGTAGACGAGGAATGCATAACACTTCGCAATGAATATTACATCTTACCATGCAACATAGAAATGAGATGCGATATCGCGCTTTAAGAAGCATTAGAAATCTATTGCTACGAAACGTAGACATCTGCAAACGCTATTTCCTAGCGAGGATGTGTCGCATTCAACATACATTTGAAGTGTAGACGAGGAATACATGACACTTCGCAAATCATATTATATCTTACCATGAAGCATAGAAATGAGATGGGATATCGCGTCTTAAGAAGCATTAGAAAGCTATTGCTACGATACGTAGACACCTGCAAACGCTATTTCCTAGCAAGGAAGTATCGCATTCACATTCATTTGAAGTGTAGACAAGGAATACATGACACTTCGCAAATCATATTATATCTTACCATGAAACATAGAAATGAGATGCGATATCGCGTTTTAAGAATCATATGAACTCTATTGCTACGATACGTAGACATCTGCAAACGCTATTTCCTAGCGAGGAAGTGTCGCATTCACACTCATTTGAAGTGTAGACGAGGAATACATAACACTTCGCAAATCATATTATATTTTACCATGAAACATAGAAATGAGATGCGATATCGCGTTTTAAGAAGCATTAGAACACTATTGCTACGATAGGCAGACATTTGCAAACGCTATTTCCTTGCAAGGAAGTGTCCATTTACATTCATTTGAAGTGTAGAGGGGGAATACATAACACATCGCAAGTCATATTACATCTTACCATGAAACAGAGAAATGGGATGCGATATCCCGTTTTAAGAAGCATTAGTAAGCTATTGCTACGAAACGTAGATATCTGCAAACGCTATTTCCTTGCAAGGAAGTGTCGCATTTACTTTCATTTGAATCGTAGACGAGGAATGCATAACACTTCGCAATGAATATTATATCTTATCATGAAACATAGATATGAGGTGCAATATCTCGTTTTAAGCAGCATTTGAACTCTATTTCTTCTATACCTAGACATATGCAGACGCTATTTCCTAGCAAGGAAGTGTCGCATTTACATTCATTTGAAGTGTAGACGATGAATTCATGACACTTCGCAAATCATATTATATCTTACCATGAAACATAGAAATGAGATGCGATATTGCGTTTTAAGAAGCATTAGAAATCTATTGCTACGATACGTAGACATCTGCAAACGCTATTTCCTAGCGAGGAAGTGTCGCATTCACATTCATTTGAAGTGTAGACGAGGAATACATAACACTTCGCAAATCATATTATACCTTACCATGAAACATAGAAATGAGATGCGATATCGCGTTTTAAGAATCATAAGAACTCTATTTCTACGATACGTACACATCTGCAAACGCTATTTCCTTGCAAGGAAGTGTCGCATTTACATTCATTTGAAGTGTAGACGAGGAATACATAACACTTCGCAAATCATATTACATCTTACCATGAAACGTAGAAATGAGATGCAATATCGCGTTTTAAGAAGCATTAGAACTCTATTGCTACGATACCTAGACATCTGCAGACGCTATTTCCTAACAAGGAAGTGTCGCATTTACATTCACTTGAAGTGTGGACGAGGAATACATAACACTTCGCAAATCATATTATATCTTACCATGAAACATAGAAATGAGATGCGAAATCGCGTTTTAAGAAGCATTAGAAAGCTATTGCTACGATACGTAGACATCTGCAAACGCTATTTCCTAGCGAGGAAGTATCGCATTCACATTCATTTGAAGTGTAGACGAGGAATACATATCACTTCGCAAATCATGTTATATCTTACCATGAAACATGGAATGAGATGCGATATCGCGTTTTAAGAATCATATGAACACTATTGCTACGATACGTAGACATCTGCAAACGCTATTTCCTTGCAAGGAAGTGTCGCATTTACCTTCATTTGAATCGTAGACAAGGAATGCATAACAATTCGCAATGAATATTATACCTTACCATGAAACATCGAAATGAGATGCGATATCGCGTTTTAAGAATCATAAGATCTCTATTGCTACGATACGTAGACATCTGCAAACGCTATTTCCTTGCAAGGAAGTGTCGCATTTACATTCATTTGAATCGTAGACGAGGAATGCATAACACTTCGCAATGAATATAATATCTTATCATGAAACATAGATATGAGGTGCAATATCGCGTTCTAAGAAGCATTTGAACTCTATTGCTTCGATACGTAGACATCTGCAAGCGCTATTTCCTTGCAAGGAAGTGTCGCATTTACATTCATTTGAAGTGTAGACGAGGAATACATAACACTTCGCAAATCATATTATATCTTACCATGAAACATAGAAATGAGATGCGATATCGCGTTTTAAGAATCATAAGAACTCTATTTCTACGATACGTACACATCTGCAAACGCTATTTCCTTGCAAGGAAGTGTCGCATTTACATTCATTTGAAGTGTAGACGAGGAATACATAACACTTCGCAAATCATATTATATCTTACCATGAAACATAGAAATGAGATGCGATATCGCGTTTTAAGAAGCATTAGAAATCTATTGCTACGATACGTAGACATCTGCAAGCGCTATTTCCTAGCGAGGAAGTGTCGCATTTACATTCATTTGAAGTGTAGACCAGGAATACATGACACTTCGCAAATCATATTATATCATACCATGAAACATAGAAATGAGATGCGATATCGCGTTTTAAGAAGCATTAGAACACTACTGCTACGATACCTAGACATCTGCAGACGTTATTTCCTAGCAAGGAAGTGTCGCATTTACATTCATTTGAAGTGAAGACGAGCAATACATGACACTTTGCAAATCATATTATATCTTACCATGAAACATAGAAATGAGATGCGAAATCGCGTTTTAAGAATCATAAGATCTCTATTGCTACGATACGTAGACATCTGCAAACGCTATTTCCTTGCAAGGAAGTGTCGCATTTACATTCATTTGTAGTGTAGACGAGGTATACATGTCACTTCGCAAATCATATTATATCTTACCATGAAAGATAGAAATGAGATGCGATATCGCGTTTTAAGAAGCATTAGAAATCTATTGCTACGATACGTAGACATCTGCAAACGCTATTTCCTAGCGAGGAAGTATCGCATTCACATTCATTTGAAGTGTAGACGAGGAACACATAACACTTCGCAAATCATGTTATATCTTACCATGAAACATGGAAATGAGATGCGATATCGCGTTTTAAGAATCATATGAACACTATTGCTACGATACGTAGACATCTGTATACGCTATTTCCTTGCAAGGAAGTGTCGCATTTACATTCATTTGAATCGTAGACGAGGAATACATGACACTTCGCAAATCATATTATATCTTACCATGAAACATAGAAATGAGATGCGATATCGCGTTTTAAGAAGCGTTAGAACACTATTGCTACGATACCTAGACATCTGCAGACGCTATTTCCTAGCAAGGAAGTGTCGCATTTACATTCATTTGAAGTGTAGACGAGGAATACATAACACTTCGCAAATTATATCAAATCTTACCATGAAACGTAGAAATGAGATGCGATATCGCGTTTTAAGAATCATAAGAACTCTATTTCTACGATACGTACACATCTGCAAACGCTATTTCCTTGCAAGGAAGTGTCGCATTTACATTCATTTGAAGTGTAGACGAGGAATACATAACACTTCGCAAATCATATTATATCTTACCATGACACATAGAAATGAGATGCGATATCGCGTTTTAAGAAGCATTAGAAATCTATTGCTACGATACGTAGACATCTGCAAACGCTATTTCCTAGCGAGGAAGTGTCGCATTTACATTCATTTGAAGTGTAGACGAGGAATACATGACACTTCGCAAATCATATTATATCTTACCATGAAACATAGAAATGAGATGCGATATCGCGTTTTAAGAAGCATTAGAACACTACTGCTACGATACCTAGATATCTGCAGACGTTATTTCCTAGCAAGGAAGTGTCGCATTTACATTCATTTGAAGTGAAGACGAGCAATACATGACACTTCGCAAATCATATTATATCTTACTATGAAACATAGAAATGAGATGCGATATCGCGTTTTAAGAAGCGTTAGAACACTATTGCTACGATACCTAGACATCTGCAGACGCTATTTCCTAGCAAGGAAGTGTCGCATTTACATTCATTTGAAGTGTAGACGAGGAATACATAACACTTCGCAAATTATATCAAATCTTACCATGAAACGTAGAAATGAGATGCGATATCGCGTTTTAAGAATCATAAGATCTCTATTTCTACGATACGTACACATCTGCAAACGCTATTTCCTTGCAAGGAAGTGTCGCATTTACATTCATTTGAAGTGTAGACGAGGAATACATAACACTTCGCAAATCATGTTATATCTTACCATGAAACATAGAAATGAGATGCGATATCGCGTTTTAAGAATCATATGAACTCTATTGCTACGATACGTAGACATCTGCAATCGCTATTTCCTTGCAAGGAAGTGTCGCATTTACTTTCATTTGAATCGTAGACGAGGAATGCATAACACTTCGCAATGAATATTACATCTTACCATGCAACATAGAAATGAGATGCGATATCGCGCTTTAAGAAGCATTAGAAATCTATTGCTACGAAACGTAGACATCTGCAAACGCTATTTCCTAGCGAGGATGTGTCGCATTCAACATACATTTGAAGTGTAGACGAGGAATACATGACACTTCGCAAATCATATTATATCTTACCATGAAGCATAGAAATGAGATGCGATATCGCGTCTTAAGAAGCATTAGAAAGCTATTGCTACGATACGTAGACACCTGCAAACGCTATTTCCTAGCAAGGAAGTATCGCATTCACATTCATTTGAAGTGTAGACAAGGAATACATGACACTTCGCAAATCATATTATATCTTACCATGAAACATAGAAATGAGATGCGATATCGCGTTTTAAGAATCATATGAACTCTATTGCTACGATACGTAGACATCTGCAAACGCTATTTCCTAGCGAGGAAGTGTCGCATTCACACTCATTTGAAGTGTAGACGAGGAATACATAACACTTCGCAAATCATATTATATTTTACCATGAAACATAGAAATGAGATGCGATATCGCGTTTTAAGAAGCATTAGAACACTATTGCTACGATAGGCAGACATTTGCAAACGCTATTTCCTTGCAAGGAAGTGTCCATTTACATTCATTTGAAGTGTAGAGGGGGAATACATAACACATCGCAAGTCATATTACATCTTACCATGAAACAGAGAAATGAGATGCGATATCCCGTTTTAAGAAGCATTAGTAAGCTATTGCTACGAAACGTAGATATCTGCAAACGCTATTTCCTAGCGAGGAAGTGTCGCATGCACATTCATTTGAAGTGTAGACGAGGAATACATGACACTTCGCCAATCATGTTATATCTTACCATGAAACATAGAAATGAGTTGCGATATCGCGTTTTAAGAATCATATGAACTCTATTGCTACGATACGTAGACATCTGCAATCGCTATTACCTTGCAAGGAAGTGTTGCATTTACTTTCATTTGAATCGTAGACGAGGAATACATGACACTTCGCAAATCATATTATATCTTACCATGAAACATAGAAATGAGATGCGATATCGCGTTTTAAGAAGCATTAGAACACTACTGCTACGATACCTAGACTTCTGCAGACGTTATTTCCTAGCAAGGAAGTGTCGCATTTACATTCATTTGAAGTGAAGACGAGCAATACATGACACTTCGCAAATCATATTATATCTTACTATGAAACATAGAATGAGATGCGAAATCGCGTTTTAAGAATCATAAGATCTCTATTGCTACGATACGTAGACATCTGCAAACGCTATTTCCTTGCAAGGAAGTGTCGCATTTACATTCATTTGTAGTGTAGACGAGGTATACATGTCACTTCGCAAATCATATTATATCTTACCATGAAAGATAGAAATGAGATGCGATATCGCGCTTTAAGAAGCATTAGAAATCTATTGCTACGATACGTAGACATCTGCAAACGCTATTTCCTAGCGAGGAAGTGTCGCATTCAACATTCATTTGAAGTGTAGACGAGGAATACATGACACTTCGCAAATCATATTATATCTTACCATGAAACATAGAAATGAGATGCGATATCGCGTTTTAAGAAGCATTAGAAAGCTATTGCTACGATACGTAGACATCTGCAAACGCTATTTCCTAGCGAGGAAGTATCGCATTCACATTCATTTGAAGTGTAGACGAGGAATACATAACACTTCGCAAATCATGTTATATCTTACCATGAAACATAGAAATGAGATGCGATATCGCGTTTTAAGAATCATATGAACTCTATTGCTACGATACGTAGACATCTGCAATCGCTATTTCCTTGCAAGGAAGTGTCGCATTTACTTTCATTTGAATCGTAGACGAGGAATGCATAACACTTCGCAATGAATATTACATCTTACCATGCAACATAGAAATGAGATGCGATATCGCGCTTTAAGAAGCATTAGAAATCTATTGCTACGAAACGTAGACATCTGCAAACGCTATTTCCTAGCGAGGAAGTGTCGCATTCAACATTCATTTGAAGTGTAGACGAGGAATACATGACACTTCGCAAATCATATTATATCTTACCATGAAGCATAGAAATGAGATGCGATATCGCGTCTTAAGAAGCATTAGAAAGCTATTGCTACGATACGTAGACACCTGCAAACGCTATTTCCTAGCAAGGAAGTATCGCATTCACATTCATTTGAAGTGTAGACAAGGAATACATGACACTTCGCAAATCATATTATATCTTACCATGAAACATAGAAATGAGATGCGATATCGCGTTTCAAGAATCATATGAACTCTATTGCTACGATACGTAGACATCTGCAAACGCTATTTCCTAGCGAGGAAGTGTCGCATTCACACTCATTTGAAGTGTAGACGAGGAATACATAACACTTCGCAAATCATATTATATTTTACCATGAAACATAGAAATGAGATGCGATATCGCGTTTTAAGAAGCATTAGAACACTATTGCTACGATAGGCAGACATTTGCAAACGCTATTTCCTTGCAAGGAAGTGTTGCATTTACTTTCATTTGAATCGTAGACGAGGAATGCATAACACTTCGCAATGAATATTACATCTTACCATGAAACATTGAATTGAGATGCGATATCGCGCTTTAAGAAGCATTAGAAATCTATTGCTACGATACGTAGACAACTGCAAACGCTATTTCCTAGCGAGGAAGTGTCGCATGCACATTCATTTGAAGTGTAGACGAGGAATACATGACACTTCGCAAATCATGTTATATCTTACCATGAAACATAGAAATGAGATGCGATACCGCGTTCCAAGGAGCATTAGAAATCTATTGCTACGATACGTAGACATCTGCAAACGCTATTTCCTAGCGAGGAAGTGTCGCATTCACATTCCTTTGAAGTGTAGACGAGGAATACGTAACACTTCGCAAATCATATTATATCTTACCATGAAAGATAGAAATGAGATGCGATATCGCGTTTTAAGAAGCATTAGAGAGCTATTGCTACGATACGAAGACATCTGCAACCGCTATTTCCTAGCGAGGAAGTATCGCATTCACATTCATTTGAAGTGTAGACGAGGAATACATAACGCTTCGCAAATCATGTTATATCTTACCATGAAACATGGAAATGAGATGCGATATCGCGTTTTAAGAAGCATAAGAAAGCTATTGCTACGATACGTAGACATCTGCAATCGCTATTTCTTTGGAAGGAAGTGTCGCGTTTACATTCATTTGAAGTGTAGACGAGGAATACATAACACTTCGCAAATCATATTATATCTTACCATGAAACATAGAAATGAGATGCGATATCGCGTTTTAAGAAGCATTAGAACACTATTGCTACGATAGGCAGACATTTGCAAACGCAATTTCCTTGCAAGGAAGTGTCGCATTTACTTTCATTTGAATCGTAGACGAGGAATGCATAACACTTCGCAATGAATATTACATCTTACCATGCAACATAGAAATGAGATGCAATATCGCGTTTAAAGAAGCATTAGAACTCTATTGCTACGATACCTAGACATCTGCAGACGCTATTTCCTAGCAAGGAAGTGTCGCATTTACATTCATTTGAAGTGTAGACGAGGAATACATAACACTTCGCATATCATATTATATCTTACCATGAAACATAGAAATGAGATGCGATATCGCGTTTTAAGAAGCATTAGAACTCTATTGCTACGATAGGTAGACATCTGCAAACGCTATTTCCTTGCAAGGAAGTGTCGCATTTACATTCATATGAAGTGTAGACGAGGAATACATAACACTTCGCAAATCATATTATATCTTACCATGAAACATAGAAATGAGATGCGATATAGCGTTTTAAGTATCATAAGAACTCTATTGCTACGATACGTAGACAACTGCAAACGCTATTTGCTTGCAAGGAAGTGTCGCATTTACATTCATTTGAATCGTAGACGAGGAATGCATACCACTTCGCAATGAATATTATATCTTATCATGAACCATAGATATGAGATGCAATATCTCATTTTAAGAAGCATTTGAACTCCATTGCTACAATACCTAGACATCTGCAGACGCTACTTCCTAGCAAGGAAGTGTCGCATTTACATTCATTTGAAGTGTAGACGAGGAATACATAACACTTCGCAAATCATATTATATCTTACCGTGAAACATAGAAATGAGACGCGATATCGCGTTTTAAGAAGCATTAGAAATTATTGTTACGATGCGTAGACATCTGCAAACGCTATTTCCTTGCAAGGAAGTGTCGCATTTACATTCATATGAAGTGTAGACGAGGAATACATAACACTTCGCAAATCATATTATAGCTTCCTATGAAACATAGAGATGAGATGCGATATTGTGTTCTGAGAAGCATTAGAACTCTATCGCTACGATACCTAGACATCTGCAGACGCCATTTCCTTTCAAGGGAGTGTCGCATTTACATTCATTTGAAGTGTAGACGTGGAATACATGACACTTCGCAAATCATATTATATCTTACCATGAAACATAGAATTGTGATGCGATATCGCGTTTTAAGAAGCATTAGAAATCTATTGCTACGATACGTAGACATCTGCAAACGCTATTTCTTTGCAAGGAAGTGTCGCATTTACATTCATTTGAAGTGTAGACGAGGAATACATAACACTTCGCAAATCATATTATATCTTACCATGAAACATAGAAATGAGATGCGATATCGCGTTTTAAGAAGCATTAGAACTCAATTGCTACCATAGGTAGACATCGGCAAACGCTATTTCCTTGCAAGGAAGTGTCGCATTTACATTCGTACGAAGTGTTGACGAGGAATACATGACACTTCGCAAATCATATTATATCTTACCATGAAACATAGAAATGTGATGCGATATCGCGTTTTAAGAAGCATTAGAAATCTATTGCTACGATACGTAGACATCTGCAAACGCTATTTCTTTGCAAGGAAGTGTCGCATTTACATTCATTTGAAGTGTAGACGAGGAATACATAACACTTCGCAAATCTTATTATATCTTCCTATGAAACATAGAGATGAGATGCGATATTGTGTTCTGAGAAGCATTAGAACTCTATCGCTACGATACCTAGACATCTGCAGACGCTATTTCCTTTCAAGGAAGTGTCGCATTTACATTCATTTGAAGTGTAGAGGAGGAATACATAACACTTCGCAAATCATATTACATCCTACCATGAAACATAGAAATGAGATGCGATATCGCGTTTTAAGAAGCATTAGAACCCTATTGCTACGATACCTAGACATCTGCAGACGCTATTACCTAGCAAGGAAGTGTCGCATTTACATTCATTTGAAGTGTAGACGAGGAACACATGACACTTCGCAAATCATATTATATCTTACCATGAAACCTAGAAATGAGATGCGATATCGCGTTTTAAGAATCATTAGAATTCTATTGCTTCGATACGTAGACATCTGCAAACGATATTTCCTTGCAAGGAAGTGTCACATTTACATTCATTTGAAGTGTAGACGATGAATACATGACACTTCGCAAATCATATTATATCTTACCATGAAACATAGAAATGAGGAGCGATATCGCGTTTAAAGAAGCATTAGAACACTATTGCTTCGATACCTAGACATCTGCAGACGCTATTTCATAGCAAAGAAGTGTCGCATTTACATTCATTTGAAGTGTAGACGAGGAATACATGACACTTCGCAAATCATATTATATCTTACCATGAAACATAGAAATGAGATGCGATATCGCGTTTTAAGAAGCATTAGAACACTATTGCTACGATACCTAGACATCTGCAAACTCTATTTCCTTGCAAGGAAGTGTCGCATTTACATTCCTTTAAAGTTTAGGCGTGGAATACATAACACTTCGCAAATTATATAATATCTTACCATGAAACATAGAAATGAGATGCGATATCGCGTTTTAAGAAGCATTAGAACTCTATAGCTACGATTCCTAGACATCTGCAGACGCTATTTCCTAGCAAGGAAGTGTCGCATTTACATTCATTTGAAGTGCGGACGAGGAATACGTGACACTTCGCAAATCATATTATATCTTACCATGAAACATAGAAATGAGATGCGATATCGCGTTTTAAGAAGCATTAGAACACTATTGCTACGATACCTAGACATCTGCAGACGCTATTTCCTAGCAAGGAAGTGTCGCATTTACATTCATTTGAAGTGTAGACGAGGAATACATGACACTTCGCAAATCATATTATATCTTACCAGGAAACATAGAAATGAGATGCGATATCGCGTTTTAAGAAGCATTAGAAATCTATTGCTACGATACGTAGACATCTGCAAACGCTGTTTCCTTGCAAGGAAGTGTCGCATTTACATTCATTTGAAGTGTAGGCGAGGAATACATAACAGTTCGCAAATCATATTATATCTTACCATGAAACATAGAAATGAGATGCGATATCGCGTTTTAAGAAGCATTAGAACTCTATTGCAACGGTACGTAGACATCTGCAGACGCTATCTCCTAGCAAGGAAGTGTCGCATTTACATTCATTTGAAGTGTAGACGAGGAATACATGACACTTCGCAAATCATATTATATCTTACCATGAAACATAGAAATGAGATGCGATATCGCGTTTTAGGAAGCATTAGAACACTATTGCTACGATACCTAGACATCTGCAGACGCTATTTACTAGCAAGGAAGTGTCGCATTTACATTCATTTGAAGTGTAGACGATGAATACATGACACTTCGCAAATCATATTATATCTTACCATGAAACATAGAAATGAGGAGCGATATCGCGTTTAAAGAAGCAATAGAACACTATTGCTACGATACGTAGACATCTGCAGACGCTATTTCCTAGCAAAGAAGTGTCGCATTTACATTCATTTGAAGTGTAGACGAGGAATACATGACACTTCGCAAATCATATTATATCTTACCATGAAACATAGAAATGAGATGCGATATCGCGTTTTATGAAGCATTAGAACACTATTGCTACGATACCTAGACATCTGCAGACGCTATTTCCTAGCAAGGAAGTGTCGCATTTACATTCATTTGAAGTGTAGACGAGGAATACATGACACTTCGCAAATCATATTATATCTTACCATGAAACATAGAAATGAGAAGCGATATCGCGTTTAAAGAAGCATTAGAACACTACTGCTATGATACCTAGACATCTGCAAACGCTATTTCCTAGCAAGGAAGTGTCGCATTTACATTCATTTGAAGTGTAGACGAGGAATACATGACACTTCGCAAATCATATTATATCTTACCATGAAACATAGAAATGAGATGCGATATCGCGTTTTAAGAAGCATTAGAAATCTATTGCTACGATACGTAGACATCTGCAAACGCTATATCCTTGCAAGGAAGTGTCGCATTTACATTCATTTGAAGTGTAGGCGAGGAATACATAACAGTTCGCAAATCATATTATATCTTACCATGAAACATAGAAATGAGATGCGATATCGCGTTTTAAGAAGCATTAGAACTCTATTTCTACGATACCTAGACATCTGCAGACGTTATTTCCTAGCAAGGAAGTGTCGTATTTACATTTATTTGAAGTGTAGACGAGGAATACATGACTTTTCGCAAATCATATTATATTTTACCATGAAACATAGAAATGAGATGCGATATCGCGTTTTAAGAAGCATTAGAAAGCTATTGCTACGATACGTAGACATCTGCAAACGCTATTTCCTAGCGAGGAAGTATCGCATTCACATTCATTTGAAGTGTAGACGAGGAATACATAACACTTCGCAAATCATGTTATATCTTACCATGAAACATAGAAATGAGATGCGATATCGCGTTTTAAGAATCATATGAACTCTATTGCTACGATACGTAGACATCTGCAATCGCTATTTCCTTGCAAGGAAGTGTCGCATTTACTTTCATTTGAATCGTAGACGAGGAATGCATAACACTTCGCAATGAATATTACATCTTACCATGCAACATAGAAATGAGATGCGATATCGCGCTTTAAGAAGCATTAGAAATCTATTGCTACGAAACGTAGACATCTGCAAACGCTATTTCCTAGCGAGGAAGTGTCGCATTCAACATTCATTTGAAGTGTAGACGAGGAATACATGACACTTCGCAAATCATATTATATCTTACCATGAAGCATAGAAATGAGATGCGATATCGCGTCTTAAGAAGCATTAGAAAGCTATTGCTACGATACGTAGACACCTGCAAACGCTATTTCCTAGCAAGGAAGTATCGCATTCACATTCATTTGAAGTGTAGACAAGGAATACATGACACTTCGCAAATCATATTATATCTTACCATGAAACATAGAAATGAGATGCGATATCGCGTTTTAAGAATCATATGAACTCTATTGCTACGATACGTAGACATCTGCAAACGCTATTTCCTAGCGAGGAAGTGTCGCATTCACACTCATTTGAAGTGTAGACGAGGAATACATAACACTTCGCAAATCATATTATATTTTACCATGAAACATAGAAATGAGATGCGATATCGCGTTTTAAGAAGCATTAGAACACTATTGCTACGATAGGCAGACATTTGCAAACGCTATTTCCTTGCAAGGAAGTGTTGCATTTACTTTCATTTGAATCGTAGACGAGGAATGCATAACACTTCGCAATGAATATTACATCTTACCATGAAACATTGAATTGAGATGCGATATCGCGCTTTAAGAAGCATTAGAAATCTATTGCTACGATACGTAGACAACTGCAAACGCTATTTCCTAGCGAGGAAGTGTCGCATGCACATTCATTTGAAGTGTAGACGAGGAATACATGACACTTCGCAAATCATGTTATATCTTACCATGAAACATAGAAATGAGATGCGATACCGCGTTCCAAGGAGCATTAGAAATCTATTGCTACGATACGTAGACATCTGCAAACGCTATTTCCTAGCGAGGAAGTGTCGCATTCACATTCCTTTGAAGTGTAGACGAGGAATACGTAACACTTCGCAAATCATATTATATCTTACCATGAAAGATAGAAATGAGATGCGATATCGCGTTTTAAGAAGCATTAGAGAGCTATTGCTACGATACGAAGACATCTGCAACCGCTATTTCCTAGCGAGGAAGTATCGCATTCACATTCATTTGAAGTGTAGACGAGGAATACATAACGCTTCGCAAATCATGTTATATCTTACCATGAAACATGGAAATGAGATGCGATATCGCGTTTTAAGAAGCATAAGAAAGCTATTGCTACGATACGTAGACATCTGCAATCGCTATTTCTTTGGAAGGAAGTGTCGCGTTTACATTCATTTGAAGTGTAGACGAGGAATACATAACACTTCGCAAATCATATTATATCTTACCATGAAACATAGAAATGAGATGCGATATCGCGTTTTAAGAAGCATTAGAACACTATTGCTACGATAGGCAGACATTTGCAAACGCAATTTCCTTGCAAGGAAGTGTCGCATTTACTTTCATTTGAATCGTAGACGAGGAATGCATAACACTTCGCAATGAATATTACATCTTACCATGCAACATAGAAATGAGATGCAATATCGCGTTTAAAGAAGCATTAGAACTCTATTGCTACGATACCTAGACATCTGCAGACGCTATTTCCTAGCAAGGAAGTGTCGCATTTACATTCATTTGAAGTGTAGACGAGGAATACATAACACTTCGCATATCATATTATATCTTACCATGAAACATAGAAATGAGATGCGATATCGCGTTTTAAGAAGCATTAGAACTCTATTGCTACGATAGGTAGACATCTGCAAACGCTATTTCCTTGCAAGGAAGTGTCGCATTTACATTCATATGAAGTGTAGACGAGGAATACATAACACTTCGCAAATCATATTATATCTTACCATGAAACATAGAAATGAGATGCGATATAGCGTTTTAAGTATCATAAGAACTCTATTGCTACGATACGTAGACAACTGCAAACGCTATTTGCTTGCAAGGAAGTGTCGCATTTACATTCATTTGAATCGTAGACGAGGAATGCATACCACTTCGCAATGAATATTATATCTTATCATGAACCATAGATATGAGATGCAATATCTCATTTTAAGAAGCATTTGAACTCCATTGCTACAATACCTAGACATCTGCAGACGCTACTTCCTAGCAAGGAAGTGTCGCATTTACATTCATTTGAAGTGTAGACGAGGAATACATAACACTTCGCAAATCATATTATATCTTACCGTGAAACATAGAAATGAGACGCGATATCGCGTTTTAAGAAGCATTAGAAATTATTGTTACGATACGTAGACATCTGCAAACGCTATTTCCTTGCAAGGAAGTGTCGCATTTACATTCATATGAAGCGTAGACGAGGAATACATAACACTTCGCAAATCATATTATAGCTTCCTATGAAACATAGAGATGAGATGCGATATTGTGTTCTGAGAAGCATTAGAACTCTATCGCTACGATACCTAGACATCTGCAGACGCCATTTCCTTTCAAGGGAGTGTCGCATTTACATTCATTTGAAGTGTAGACGTGGAATACATGACACTTCGCAAATCATATTATATCTTACCATGAAACATAGAATTGTGATGCGATATCGCGTTTTAAGAAGCATTAGAACTCTATTGCTACGATTCCTAGACATCTGCAGACGCTATTTCCTAGCAAGGAAGTGTCGCATTTACATTCATTTGAAGTGTAGACGATGAATACATGACACTTCGCAAATCATATTATATCTTACCATGAAACATAGAAATGAGGAGCGATATCGCGTTTTAAGAAGCATTAGAAATCTATTGCTACGATACGTAGACATCTGCAAACGCTATTTCTTTGCAAGGAAGTGTCGCATTTACATTCATTTGAAGTGTAGACGAGGAATACATAACACTTCGCAAATCTTATTATATCTTCCTATGAAACATAGAGATGAGATGCGATATTGTGTTCTGAGAAGCATTAGAACTCTATCGCTACGATACCTAGACATCTGCAGACGCTATTTCCTTTCAAGGAAGTGTCGCATTTACATTCATTTGAAGTGTAGAGGAGGAATACATAACACTTCGCAAATCATATTACATCCTACCATGAAACATAGAAATGAGATGCGATATCGCGTTTTAAGAAGCATTAGAACCCTATTGCTACGATACCTAGACATCTGCAGACGCTATTACCTAGCAAGGAAGTGTCGCATTTACATTCATTTGAAGTGTAGACGAGGAACACATGACACTTCGCAAATCATATTATATCTTACCATGAAACCTAGAAATGAGATGCGATATCGCGTTTTAAGAATCATTAGAATTCTATTGCTTCGATACGTAGACATCTGCAAACGATATTTCCTTGCAAGGAAGTGTCACATTTACATTCATTTGAAGTGTAGACGATGAATACATGACACTTCGCAAATCATATTATATCTTACCATGAAACATAGAAATGAGGAGCGATATCGCGTTTAAAGAAGCATTAGAACACTATTGCTTCGATACCTAGACATCTGCAGACGCTATTTCATAGCAAAGAAGTGTCGCATTTACATTCATTTGAAGTGTAGACGAGGAATACATGACACTTCGCAAATCATATTATATCTTACCATGAAACATAGAAATGAGATGCGATATCGCGTTTTAAGAAGCATTAGAACACTATTGCTACGATACCTAGACATCTGCAAACTCTATTTCCTTGCAAGGAAGTGTCGCATTTACATTCCTTTAAAGTTTAGGCGTGGAATACATAACACTTCGCAAATTATATAATATCTTACCATGAAACATAGAAATGAGATGCGATATCGCGTTTTAAGAAGCATTAGAACTCTATAGCTACGATTCCTAGACATCTGCAGACGCTATTTCCTAGCAAGGAAGTGTCGCATTTACATTCATTTGAAGTGCGGACGAGGAATACGTGACACTTCGCAAATCATATTATATCTTACCATGAAACATAGAAATGAGATGCGATATCGCGTTTTAAGAAGCATTAGAACACTATTGCTACGATACCTAGACATCTGCAGACGCTATTTCCTAGCAAGGAAGTGTCGCATTTACATTCATTTGAAGTGTAGACGAGGAATACATGACACTTCGCAAATCATATTATATCTTACCAGGAAACATAGAAATGAGATGCGATATCGCGTTTTAAGAAGCATTAGAAATCTATTGCTACGATACGTAGACATCTGCAAACGCTGTTTCCTTGCAAGGAAGTGTCGCATTTACATTCATTTGAAGTGTAGGCGAGGAATACATAACAGTTCGCAAATCATATTATATCTTACCATGAAACATAGAAATGAGATGCGATATCGCGTTTTAAGAAGCATTAGAACTCTATTGCAACGGTACGTAGACATCTGCAGACGCTATCTCCTAGCAAGGAAGTGTCGCATTTACATTCATTTGAAGTGTAGACGAGGAATACATGACACTTCGCAAATCATATTATATCTTACCATGAAACATAGAAATGAGATGCGATATCGCGTTTTAGGAAGCATTAGAACACTATTGCTACGATACCTAGACATCTGCAGACGCTATTTACTAGCAAGGAAGTGTCGCATTTACATTCATTTGAAGTGTAGACGATGAATACATGACACTTCGCAAATCATATTATATCTTACCATGAAACATAGAAATGAGGAGCGATATCGCGTTTAAAGAAGCAATAGAACACTATTGCTACGATACGTAGACATCTGCAGACGCTATTTCCTAGCAAAGAAGTGTCGCATTTACATTCATTTGAAGTGTAGACGAGGAATACATGACACTTCGCAAATCATATTATATCTTACCATGAAACATAGAAATGAGATGCGATATCGCGTTTTATGAAGCATTAGAACACTATTGCTACGATACCTAGACATCTGCAGACGCTATTTCCTAGCAAGGAAGTGTCGCATTTACATTCATTTGAAGTGTAGACGAGGAATACATGACACTTCGCAAATCATATTATATCTTACCATGAAACATAGAAATGAGAAGCGATATCGCGTTTAAAGAAGCATTAGAACACTACTGCTATGATACCTAGACATCTGCAAACGCTATTTCCTAGCAAGGAAGTGTCGCATTTACATTCATTTGAAGTGTAGACGAGGAATACATGACACTTCGCAAATCATATTATATCTTACCATGAAACATAGAAATGAGATGCGATATCGCGTTTTAAGAAGCATTAGAAATCTATTGCTACGATACGTAGACATCTGCAAACGCTATATCCTTGCAAGGAAGTGTCGCATTTACATTCATTTGAAGTGTAGGCGAGGAATACATAACAGTTCGCAAATCATATTATATCTTACCATGAAACATAGAAATGAGATGCGATATCGCGTTTTAAGAAGCATTAGAACTCTATTTCTACGATACCTAGACATCTGCAGACGTTATTTCCTAGCAAGGAAGTGTCGTATTTACATTTATTTGAAGTGTAGACGAGGAATACATGACTTTTCGCAAATCATATTATATCTTACCATGAAACATAGAAATGAGATGCGATATCGCGTTTTTAGAAGCATTAGAACACTATTGCTACGATACCTAGACATCTGCAGACGCTATTTCCTGGCAAGGAAGTGTCGCATTTATATTCATTTGAAGTGTAGACGAGGAATACATGACACTTCGCAAATCATATTATATCTTACCATGAAACATAGAAATGAGATGCGATATCGCGTTTTAAGAAGCATTAGAAATCTATTGCTACGATACGTAGACATCTGCAAACGCTATATCCTTGCAACGAAGTGTCGCATTTACATTCATTTGAAGTGTAGGCGAGGAATACATAACAGTTCGCAAATCATATTATATCTTACCATGAAACATAGAAATGAGATGCGATATCGCGTTTTAAGAAGCATTAGAACTCTATTGCAACGGTACGTAGACATCTGCAGACGCTATTTCCTAGCAAGGAAGTGTCGCATTTACATTCATTTGAAGTGTAGACGAGGAATACATGACACTTCGCAAATCATATTATATCTTACCATGAAGCATAGAAATGAGATGCGATATCGCGTTTTAGGAAGCATTAGAACACTATTGCTACGATACCTAGACATCTGCAGACGCTATTTACTAGCAAGGAAGTGTCGCATTTACATTCATTTGAAGTGTAGACCATGAATACATGACACTTCGCAAATCATATTATATCTTACCATGAAACATAGAAATGAGGAGCGATATCGCGTTTAAAGAAGCAATAGAACACTATTGCTACGATACGTAGACATCTGCAGACGCTATTTCCTAGCAAAGAAGTGTCGCATTTACATTCATTTGAAGTGTAGACGAGGAATACATGACACTTCGCAAATCATATTATATCTTACCATGAAACATAGAAATGAGATGCGATATCGCGTTTTAAGAAGCATTAGAACACTATTGCTACGATACGTAGACATCTGCAAACGCTATTTCCTAGCGAGGAAGTGTCGCATTTACATTCATTTGAAGTGTAGACGAGGAATACATGACAATTCGCAAATCATATTATATCTTACCATGAAACATAGAAATGAGATGCGATATCGCGTTTTAAGAAGCATTAGAACACTACTGCTACGATACCTAGACATCTGCAAACGCTATTTCCTAGCAAGGAAGTGTCGCATTTACATTCATTTGAAGTGTAGACGAGGAATACATGACACTTCGCAAATCATATCATATCTTACCATGAAACATAGAAATGAGATGCGATATCGCGTTTTAAGAAGCATTAGAAATCTATTGCTACGATACGTAGACATCTGCAAACGCTATATCCTTGCAAGGAAGTGTCACATTTACATTCATTTGAAGTGTAGGCGAGGAATACATAACAGTTCGCAAATCATATTATATCTCACCATGAAACATAGAGATGAGATGCGATATCGCGTTTTAAGAAGCATTAGAACTCTATTGCTACGATACCTAGACATCTGCAGACGCTATTTCCTAGCAAGGAAGTGTCGCATTTACATTCATTTGAAGTGTAGACGAGGAATACATGACACTTCGCAAATCATATTATATCTTACCATGAAACATAGAAATGAGATGCGATATCGCGTTTTAAGAATCATAAGAACTCTATTTCTACTATACCTAGACATCTGCAGACACTATTTCCTAGCAAGGAATTGTCACATTTACATTCATTTGAAGTGTAGACGAGGAATACATGACACTTCGCAAATCATATTATACCTTACCATGAAACATAGAAATGAGATGCGATATCGCGTTTTAAGAATCATAAGAACTCTATTTCTACGATACCTAGACATCTGCAAACGCTATTTCCTTGCAAGGAAGTGTCGCATTTACATTCATTTGAAGTGTAGACGAGGAATACATAACACTTCGCAAATTATATAATATCTTACCATGAAACATAGAAATGAGATGCGATATCGCGTTTTAAGAAGCATTAGAAATCTATTGCTACGATACGTAGACATCTGCAAACGCTATATCCTTGCAAGGAAGTGTCGCATTTACATTCATTTGAAGTGTAGGCGAGGAATACATAACAGTTCGCAAATCATATTATATCTTACCATGAAACATAGAAATGAGATGCGATATCGCGTTTTAAGAAGCATTAGAACTCTATTTCTACGATACCTAGACATCTGCAGACGTTATTTCCTAGCAAGGAAGTGTCGTATTTACATTTATTTGAAGTGTAGACGAGGAATACATGACTTTTCGCAAATCATATTATATCTTACCATGAAACATAGAAATGAGATGCGATATCGCGTTTTAAGAAGCATTAGAACACTATTGCTACGATACCTAGACATCTGCAGACGCTATTTCCTGGCAAGGAAGTGTCGCATTTACATTCATTTGAAGTGTAGACGAGGAATACATGACACTTCGCAAATCATATTATATCTTACCATGAAACATAGAAATGAGATGCGATATCGCGTTTTAAGAAGCATTAGAAATCTATTGCTACGATACGTAGACATCTGCAAACGCTATATCCTTGCAACGAAGTGTCGCATTTACATTCATTTGAAGTGTAGGCGAGGAATACATAACAGTTCGCAAATCATATTATATCTTACCATGAAACATAGAAATGAGATGCGATATCGCGTTTTAAGAAGCATTAGAACTCTATTTCTACGATACGTACACATCTGCAAACGCTATTTCCTTGCAAGGAAGTGTCGCATTTACATTCATTTGATGTGTAGACGAGGAATACATAACACTTCCCAAATTATATAATATCTTACCATGAAACATAGAAATGAGATGCGATATCGCGTTTTAAGAAGCATTAGAAATCTATTGCTACGAAACCTAGACATCTGCAGACGCTATTTCCTTGCAAGGAAGTGTCGCATTTACATTCATTTGAAGTGTAGACGAGGAATACATAACTCTTCGCAAATTATATAATATCTTACCATGAAACATAGAAATGAGATGCGATATCGCGTTTTAAGAAGCATTAGAGATCTATTGCTACGATACGTAGACATCTGCAAACGCTATATCCTTGCAAGGAAGTGTCGCATTTACATTCATTTGAAGTGTAGGCGAGGAATACATAACAGTTCGCAAATCATATTATATCTTACCATGAAACATAGAAATGAGATGCGATATCGCGTTTTAAGAAGCATTAGAACTCTATTTCTACGATACCTAGACATCTGCAGACGTTATTTCCAAGCAAGGAAGTGTCGTATTTACATTTATTTGAAGTGTAGACGAGGAATACATGACACTTCGCAAATCATATTATATCTTACCATGAAACATAGAAATGAGAAGCGATATCGCGTTTAAAGAAGCATTAGAACACTACTGCTATGATACCTAGACATCTGCAAACGCTATTTCCTAGCAAGGAAGTGTCGCATTTACATTCATTTGAAGTGTAGACGAGGAATACATGACACTTCGCAAATCATATTATATCTTACCATGAAACATAGAAATGAGATGCGATATCGCGTTTTAAGAAGCATTAGAAATCTATTGCTACGACACGTAGACATCTGCAAACGCTACATCCTTGCAAGGAAGTGTCGCATTTACAATCATTTGAAGTGTAGGCGAGGAAGACATAACAGTTCGCAAATCATATTATAACTTACCATGAAACATAGAGATGAGATGCGATATCGCGTTTTAAGAAGCATTAGAACTCTATTGCTACGATACCTAGACATCTGCAGACGCTATTTCCTAGCAAGGAAGTGTCGCATTTACATTCATTTGAAGTGTAGACGAGGAATACATGACACTTCGCAAATCATATTATATCTTACCATGAAACATAGAAATGAGATGCGATATCGCGTTTTAAGAATCATAAGAACTCTATTTCTACGATACCTAGACATCTGCAGACACTATTTCCTAGCAAGGAATTGTCACATTTACATTCATTTGAAGTGTAGACGAGGAATACATGACACTTCGCAAATCATATTATACCTTACCATGAAACATAGAAATGAGATGCGATATCGCGTTTTAAGAATCATAAGAACTCTATTTCTACGATACCTAGACATCTGCAAACGCTATTTCCTTGCAAGGAAGTGTCGCATTTACATTCATTTGAAGTGTAGACGAGGAATACATAACACTTCGCAAATTATATAATATCTTACCATGAAACATAGAAATGAGATGCGATATCGCGTTTTAAGAAGCATTAGAAATCTATTGCTACGATACGTAGACATCTGCAAACGCTATATCCTTGCAAGGAAGTGTCGCATTTACATTCATTTGAAGTGTAGGCGAGGAATACATAACAGTTCGCAAATCATATTATATCTTACCATGAAACATAGAAATGAGATGCGATATCGCGTTTTAAGAAGCATTAGAACTCTATTTCTACGATACCTAGACATCTGCAGACGTTATTTCCTAGCAAGGAAGTGTCGTATTTACATTTATTTGAAGTGTAGACGAGGAATACATGACTTTTCGCAAATCATATTATATCTTACCATGAAACATAGAAATGAGATGCGATATCGCGTTTTAAGAAGCATTAGAACACTATTGCTACGATACCTAGACATCTGCAGACGCTATTTCCTGGCAAGGAAGTGTCGCATTTACATTCATTTGAAGTGTAGACGAGGAATACATGACACTTCGCAAATCATATTATATCTTACCATGAAACATAGAAATGAGATGCGATATCGCGTTTTAAGAAGCATTAGAAATCTATTGCTACGATACGTAGACATCTGCAAACGCTATATCCTTGCAACGAAGTGTCGCATTTACATTCATTTGAAGTGTAGGCGAGGAATACATAACAGTTCGCAAATCATATTATATCTTACCATGAAACATAGAAATGAGATGCGATATCGCGTTTTAAGAAGCATTAGAACTCTATTTCTACGATACGTACACATCTGCAAACGCTATTTCCTTGCAAGGAAGTGTCGCATTTACATTCATTTGATGTGTAGACGAGGAATACATAACACTTCCCAAATTATATAATATCTTACCATGAAACATAGAAATGAGATGCGATATCGCGTTTTAAGAAGCATTAGAAATCTATTGCTACGAAACCTAGACATCTGCAGACGCTATTTCCTTGCAAGGAAGTGTCGCATTTACATTCATTTGAAGTGTAGACGAGGAATACATAACTCTTCGCAAATTATATAATATCTTACCATGAAACATAGAAATGAGATGCGATATCGCGTTTTAAGAAGCATTAGAGATCTATTGCTACGATACGTAGACATCTGCAAACGCTATATCCTTGCAAGGAAGTGTCGCATTTACATTCATTTGAAGTGTAGGCGAGGAATACATAACAGTTCGCAAATCATATTATATCTTACCATGAAACATAGAAATGAGATGCGATATCGCGTTTTAAGAAGCATTAGAACTCTATTTCTACGATACCTAGACATCTGCAGACGTTATTTCCAAGCAAGGAAGTGTCGTATTTACATTTATTTGAAGTGTAGACGAGGAATACATGACACTTCGCAAATCATATTATATCTTACCATGAAACATAGAAATGAGAAGCGATATCGCGTTTAAAGAAGCATTAGAACACTACTGCTATGATACCTAGACATCTGCAAACGCTATTTCCTAGCAAGGAAGTGTCGCATTTACATTCATTTGAAGTGTAGACGAGGAATACATGACACTTCGCAAATCATATTATATCTTACCATGAAACATAGAAATGAGATGCGATATCGCGTTTTAAGAAGCATTAGAAATCTATTGCTACGACACGTAGACATCTGCAAACGCTACATCCTTGCAAGGAAGTGTCGCATTTACAATCATTTGAAGTGTAGGCGAGGAAGACATAACAGTTCGCAAATCATATTATAACTTACCATGAAACATAGAGATGAGATGCGATATCGCGTTTTAAGAAGCATTAGAACTCTATTGCTACGATACCTAGACATCTGCAGACGCTATTTCCTAGCAAGGAAGTGTCGCATTTACATTCATTTGAAGTGTAGACGAGGAATACATGACACTTCGCAAATCATATTATATCTTACCATGAAACATAGAAATGAGATGCGATATCGCGTTTTAAGAATCATAAGAACTCTATTTCTACGATACCTAGACATCTGCAGACACTATTTCCTAGCAAGGAATTGTCACATTTACATTCATTTGAAGTGTAGACGAGGAATACATGACACTTCGCAAATCATATTATACCTTACCATGAAACATAGAAATGAGATGCGATATCGCGTTTTAAGAATCATAAGAACTCTATTTCTACGATACCTAGACATCTGCAAACGCTATTTCCTTGCAAGGAAGTGTCGCATTTACATTCATTTGAAGTGTAGACGAGGAATACATAACACTTCGCAAATTATATAATATCTTACCATGAAACATAGAAATGAGATGCGATATCGCGTTTTAAGAAGCATTAGAAATCTATTGCTACGATACGTAGACATCTGCAAACGCTATATCCTTGCAAGGAAGTGTCGCATTTACATTCATTTGAAGTGTAGGCGAGGAATACATAACAGTTCGCAAATCATATTATATCTTACCATGAAACATAGAAATGAGATGCGATATCGCGTTTTAAGAAGCATTAGAACTCTATTTCTACGATACCTAGATATCTGCAGACGTTATTTCCTAGCAAGGAAGTGTCGTATTTACATTTATTTGAAGTGTAGACGAGGAATACATGACTTTTCGCAAATCATATTATATCTTACCATGAAACATAGAAATGAGATGCGATATCGCGTTTTTAGAAGCATTAGAACACTATTGCTACGATACCTAGACATCTGCAGACGCTATTTCCTGGCAAGGAAGTGTCGCATTTATATTCATTTGAAGTGTAGACGAGGAATACATGACACTTCGCAAATCATATTATATCTTACCATGAAACATAGAAATGAGATGCGATATCGCGTTTTAAGAAGCATTAGAAATCTATTGCTACGATACGTAGACATCTGCAAACGCTATATCCTTGCAACGAAGTGTCGCATTTACATTCATTTGAAGTGTAGGCGAGGAATACATAACAGTTCGCAAATCATATTATATCTTACCATGAAACATAGAAATGAGATGCGATATCGCGTTTTAAGAAGCATTAGAACTCTATTGCAACGGTACGTAGACATCTGCAGACGCTATTTCCTAGCAAGGAAGTGTCGCATTTACATTCATTTGAAGTGTAGACGAGGAATACATGACACTTCGCAAATCATATTATATCTTACCATGAAGCATAGAAATGAGATGCGATATCGCGTTTTAGGAAGCATTAGAACACTATTGCTACGATACCTAGACATCTGCAGACGCTATTTACTAGCAAGGAAGTGTCGCATTTACATTCATTTGAAGTGTAGACCATGAATACATGACACTTCGCAAATCATATTATATCTTACCATGAAACATAGAAATGAGGAGCGATATCGCGTTTAAAGAAGCAATAGAACACTATTGCTACGATACGTAGACATCTGCAGACGCTATTTCCTAGCAAAGAAGTGTCGCATTTACATTCATTTGAAGTGTAGACGAGGAATACATGACACTTCGCAAATCATATTATATCTTACCATGAAACATAGAAATGAGATGCGATATCGCGTTTTAAGAAGCATTAGAACACTATTGCTACGATACGTAGACATCTGCAAACGCTATTTCCTAGCGAGGAAGTGTCGCATTTACATTCATTTGAAGTGTAGACGAGGAATACATGACACTTCGCAAATCATATTATATCTTACCATGAAACATAGAAATGAGATGCGATATCGCGTTTTAAGAAGCATTAGAACACTACTGTTACGATACCTAGACATCTGCAAACGCTATTTCCTTGCAAGGAAGTGTCGCATTTACATTCATTTGAAGTGTAGACGAGGAATACATAACACTTCGCAAATTATATAATATCTTACCATGAAACATAGAAATGAGATGCGATATCGCGTTTTAAGAAGCATTAGAAATCTATTGCTACGATACGTAGACATCTGCAAACGCTATATCCTTGCATGGAAGTGTCGCATTTACATTCATTTGAAGTGTAGGCGAGGAATACATAACAGTTCGCAAATCATATTATATCTTACCATGAAACATAGAAATGAGATGCGATATCGCGTTTTAAGAAGCATTAGAACTCTATTTCTACGATACCTAGACATCTGCAGACGTTATTTCCTAGCAAGGAAGTGTCGTATTTACATTTATTTGAAGTGTAGACGAGGAATACATGACTTTTCGCAAATCATATTATATCTTACCATGAAACATAGAAATGAGATGCGATATCGCGTTTTAAGAAGCATTAGAACACTATTGCTACGATACCTAGACATCTGCAGACGCTATTTCCTTGCAAGGAAGTGTCGCATTTACATTCATTTGATGTGTAGACGAGGAATACATAACACTTCCCAAATTATATAATATCTTACCATGAAACATAGAAATGAGATGCGATATCGCGTTTTAAGAAGCATTAGAAATCTATTGCTACGAAACCTAGACATCTGCAGACGCTATTTCCTTGCAAGGAAGTGTCGCATTTACATTCATTTGAAGTGTAGACGAGGAATACATAACACTTCGCAAATTGTATAATATCTTACCATGAAACATAGAAATGAGATGCGATATCGCGTTTTAAGAAGCATTAGAGATCTATTGCTACGATACGTAGACATCTGCAAACGCTATATCCTTGCAAGGAAGTGTCGCATTTACATTCATTTGAAGTGTAGACGGGGAATACATGACACTTCGCAAATCATATTATATCTTACCATGAAACATAGAAATGAGATGCGATATCGCGTTTTAAGAAGCATTAGAACTCAATTGCTACCATAGGTAGACATCGGCAAACGCTATTCCCTTGCAAGGAAGTGTCGCATTTACATTCATTTGATGTGTAGACGAGGAATACATAACACTTCCCAAATTATATAATATCTTACCATGAAACATAGAAATGATATGCGATATCGCGTTTTAAGAAGCATTAGAAATCTATTGCTACGAAACCTAGACATCTGCAGACGCTATTTCCTTGCAAGGAAGTGTCGCATTTACATTCATTTGAAGTGTAGACGAGGAATACATAACACTTCGCAAATTATATAATATCTTACCATGAAACATAGAAATGAGATGCGATATCGCGTTTTAAGAAGCATTAGAGATCTATTGCTACGATACGTAGACATATGCAAACGCTATATCCTTGCAAGGAAGTGTCGCATTTACATTCATTTGAAGTGTAGGCGAGGAATACATAACAGTTCGCAAATCATATTATATCTTACCATGAAACATAGAAATGAGATGCGATATCGCGTTTTAAGAAGCATTAGAACTCTATTTCTACGATACCTAGACATCTGCAGACGTTATTTCCAAGCAAGGAAGTGTCGTATTTACATTTATTTGAAGTGTAGACGAGGAATACATGACTTTTCGCAAATCATATTATATCTTACCATGAAACATAGAAATGAGATGCGATATCGCGTTTTAAGAAGCATTAGAACACTATTGCTACGATACCTAGACATCTGCAGACGCTATTTCCTAGCAAGGAAGTGTCGCATTTACATTCATTTGAAGTGTAGACGGGGAATACATGACACTTCGCAAATCATATTATATCTTACCATGAAACATAGAAATGAGATGCGATATCGCGTTTTAAGAAGCATTAGAACTCAATTGCTACCATAGGTAGACATCGGCAAACGCTATTCCCTTGCAAGGAAGTGTCGCATTTACATTCGTACGAAGTGTTGCCGAGGAATACATGACACTTCGCAAATCATATTATATCTTACCATGAAACATAGAAATGTGATGCGATATCGCGTTTTAAGAAGCATTAGAAATCTATTGCTACGATACGTAGACATCTGCAAACGCTATTTCCTAGCGAGGAAATGTCGCATTCACATTCATTTGAAGTGTAGACGAGGAATA
The DNA here is from genome assembly GCF_050948175.1 of Xylocopa sonorina. Classification (NCBI taxonomy): domain Eukaryota; kingdom Metazoa; phylum Arthropoda; class Insecta; order Hymenoptera; family Apidae; genus Xylocopa; species Xylocopa sonorina. The sequence goes on from NW_027490310.1 coordinate 139,880, forward strand.
CATAACACTTCGCAAATCATATTATACCTTACCATGAAACATAGAAATGAGATGCGATATCGCGTTTTAAGAATCATAAGAACTCTATTGCTACGATACGTACACATCTGCAAACGCTATTTCCTTGCAAGGAAGTGTCGCAGTTACATTCATTTGAAGTGTAGACGAGGAATACATAACACTTCGCAAATTATATAATATCTTACCATGAAACATAGAAATGAGATGCGATATCGCGTTTTGAGAAGCATTAGAAATCTATTGCTACGATACGTAGACATCTGCAAACGCTATATCCTTGCAACGAAGTGTCGCATTTACATTCATTTGAAGTGTAGGCGAGGAATACATAACAGTTCGCAAATCATATTATATCTTACCATGAAACATAGAAATGAGATGCGATATCGCGTTTTAAGAAGCATTAGAACTCTATTTCTACGATACGTACACATCTGCAAACGCTATTTCCTTGCAAGGAAGTGTCGCATTTACATTCATTTGATGTGTAGACGAGGAATACATAACACTTCCCAAATTATATAATATCTTACCATGAAACATAGAAATGAGATGCGATATCGCGTTTTAAGAAGCATTAGAAATCTATTGCTACGAAACCTAGACATCTGCAGACGCTATTTCCTTGCAAGGAAGTGTCGCATTTACATTCATTTGAAGTGTAGACGAGGAATACATAACACTTCGCAAATTATATAATATCTTACCATGAAACATAGAAATGAGATGCGATATCGCGTTTTAAGAAGCATTAGAGATCTATTGCTACGATACGTAGACATCTGCAAACGCTATATCCTTGCAAGGAAGTGTCGCATTTACATTCATTTGAAGTGTAGGCGAGGAATACATAACAGTTCGCAAATCATATTATATCTTACCATGAAACATAGAAATGAGATGCGATATCGCGTTTTAAGAAGCATTAGAACTCTATTTCTACGATACCTAGACATCTGCAGACGTTATTTCCAAGCAAGGAAGTGTCGTATTTACATTTATTTGAAGTGTAGACGAGGAATACATGACTTTTCGCAAATCATATTATATCTTACCATGAAACATAGAAATGAGATGCGATATCGCGTTTTAAGAAGCATTAGAACACTATTGCTACGATACCTAGACATCTGCAGACGCTATTTCCTAGCAAGGAAGTGTCGCATTTACATTCATTTGAAGTGTAGACGGGGAATACATGACACTTCGCAAATCATATTATATCTTACCATGAAACATAGAAATGAGATGCGATATCGCGTTTTAAGAAGCATTAGAACTCAATTGCTACCATAGGTAGACATCGGCAAACGCTATTCCCTTGCAAGGAAGTGTCGCATTTACATTCGTACGAAGTGTTGCCGAGGAATACGTGACACTTCGCAAATCATATTATATCTTACCATGAAACATAGAAATGTGATGCGATATCGCGTTTTAAGAAGCATTAGAAATCTATTGCTACGATACGTAGACATCTGCAAACGCTATTTCCTAGCGAGGAAATGTCGCATTCACATTCATTTGAAGTGTAGACGAGGAATACATAACACTTCGCAAATCATATTATATCTTACCATTAAACATAGAAATGAGATGCGATATCGCGTTTTAAGAATCATAAGAACTCTATTGCTACGATACGTACACATCTGCAAACGCTATTTCCTTGCAAGGAAGTGTCGCAGTTACATTCATTTGAAGTGTAGACGAGGAATACATAACACTTCGCAAATTATATAATATCTTACCATGAAACATAGAAATGAGATGCGATATCGCGTTTTAAGAAGCATTAGAAATCTATTGCTACGATACGTAGACATCTGCAAACGCTATATCCTTGCAACGAAGTGTCGCATTTACATTCATTTGAAGGGTAGGCGAGGAATACATAACAGTTCGCAAATCATATTATATCTTACCATGAAACATAGAAATGAGATGCGATATCGCATTTTAAGAAGCATTAGAACTCTATTGCAACGGTACGTAGACATCTGCAGACGCTATTTCCTAGCAAGGAAGTGTCGCATTTACATTCATTTGAAGTGTAGACGAGGAATACATGACACTTCGCAAATCATATTATATCTTACCATGAAGCATAGAAATGAGATGCGATATCGCGTTTTAGGAAGCATTAGAACACTATTGCTACGATACCTAGACATCTGCAGACGCTATTTACTAGCAAGGAAGTGTCGCATTTACATTCATTTGAAGTGTAGACGATGAATACATGACACTTCGCAAATCATATTATATCTTACCATGAAACATAGAAATGAGGAGCGATATCGCGTTTAAAGAAGCAATAGAACACTATTGCTACGATACGTAGACATCTGCAGACGCTATTTCCTAGCAAAGAAGTGTCGCATTTACATTCATTTGAAGTGTAGACGAGGAATACATGACACTTCGCAAATCATATTATATCTTACCATGAAACATAGAAATGAGATGCGATATCGCGTTTTAAGAAGCATTAGAACACTATTGCTACGATACGTAGACATCTGCAAACGCTATTTCCTAGCGAGGAAGTGTCGCATTTACATTCATTTGAAGTGTAGACGAGGAATACATGACACTTCGCAAATCATATTATATCTTACCATGAAACATAGAAATGAGATGCGATATCGCGTTTTAAGAAGCATTAGAACACTACTGCTACAATACCTAGACATCTGCAAACGCTATTTCCTAGCAAGGAAGTGTCGCATTTACATTCATTTGAAGTGTAGACGAGGAATACATGACACTTCGCAAATCATATTATATCTTACCATGAAACATAGAAATGAGATGCGATATCGCGTTTTAAGAAGCATTAGAAATCTATTGCTACGATACGTAGACATCTGCAAACGCTATATCCTTGCAAGGAAGTGTCACATTTACGTTCATTTGAAGTGTAGGCGAGGAATACATAACAGTTCGCAAATCATATTATATCTCACCATGAAACGTAGAGATGAGATGCGATATCGCGTTTTAAGAAGCATTAGAACTCTATTGCTACGATACCTAGACATCTGCAGACGCTATTTCCTAGCAAGGAAGTGTCGCATTTACATTCATTTGAAGTGTAGACGAGGAATACATGACACTTCGCAAATCATGTTATATCTTACCATGAAACATAGAAATGAGATGCGATATCGCGTTTTAAGAATCATAAGAACTCTATTTCTACGATACCTAGACATCTGCAGACACTATTTCCTAGCAAGGAATTGTCACATTTACATTCATTTGAAGTGTAGACGAGGAATACATGACACTTCGCAAATCATATTATACCTTACCATGAAACATAGAAATGAGATGCGATATCGCGTTTTAAGAATCATAAGAACTCTATTTCTACGATACCTAGACATCTGCAAACGCTATTTCCTTGCAAGGAAGTGTCGCATTTACATTCATTTGAAGTGTAGACGAGGAATACATAACACTTCGCAAATTATATAATATCTTACCATGAAACATAGAAATGAGATGCGATATCGCGTTTTAAGAAGCATTAGAAATCTATTGCTACGATACGTAGACATCTGCAAACGCTATATCCTTGCAAGGAAGTGTCGCATTTACATTCATTTGAAGTGTAGGCGAGGAATACATAACAGTTCGCAAATCATATTATATCTTACCATGAAACATAGAAATGAGATGCGATATCGCGTTTTAAGAAGCATTAGAACTCTATTTCTACGATACCTAGACATCTGCAGACGTTATTTCCTAGCAAGGAAGTGTCGTATTTACATTTATTTGAAGTGTAGACGAGGAATACATGACTTTTCGCAAATCATATTATATCTTACCATGAAACATAGAAATGAGATGCGATATCGCGTTTTAAGAAGCATTAGAACACTATTGCTACGATACCTAGACATCTGCAGACGCTATTTCCTGGCAAGGAAGTGTCGCATTTACATTCATTTGAAGTGTAGACGAGGAATACATGACACTTCGCAAATCATATTATATCTTACCATGAAACATAGAAATGAGATGCGATATCGCGTTTTAAGAAGCATTAGAAATCTATTGCTACGATACGTAGACATCTGCAAACGCTATATCCTTGCAACGAAGTGTCGCATTTACATTCATTTGAAGTGTAGGCGAGGAATACATAACAGTTCGCAAATCATATTATATCTTACCATGAAACATAGAAATGAGATGCGATGTCGCGTTTTAAGAAGCATTAGAACTCTATTTCTACGATACGTACACATCTGCAAACGCTATTTCCTTGCAAGGAAGTGTCGCATTTACATTCATTTGATGTGTAGACGAGGAATACATAACACTTCCCAAATTATATAATATCTTACCATGAAACATAGAAATGAGATGCGATATCGCGTTTTAAGAAGCATTAGAAATCTATTGCTACGAAACCTAGACATCTGCAGACGCTATTTCCTTGCAAGGAAGTGTCGCATTTACATTCATTTGAAGTGTAGACGAGGAATACATAACACTTCGCAAATTATATAATATCTTACCATGAAACATAGAAATGAGATGCGATATCGCGTTTTAAGAAGCATTAGAGATCTATTGCTACGATACGTAGACATCTGCAAACGCTATATCCTTGCAAGGAAGTGTCGCATTTACATTCATTTGAAGTGTAGGCGAGGAATACATAACAGTTCGCAAATCATATTATATCTTACCATGAAACATAGAAATGAGATGCGATATCGCGTTTTAAGAAGCATTAGAACTCTATTTCTACGATACCTAGACATCTGCAGACGTTATTTCCAAGCAAGGAAGTGTCGTATTTACATTTATTTGAAGTGTAGACGAGGAATACATGACTTTTCGCAAATCATATTATATCTTACCATGAAACATAGAAATGAGATGCGATATCGCGTTTTAAGAAGCATTAGAACACTATTGCTACGATACCTAGACATCTGCAGACGCTATTTCCTAGCAAGGAAGTGTCGCATTTACATTCACTTGAAGTGTAGGCGAGGAATACATAACAGTTCGCAAATCATATTATATCTTACCATGAAACATAGAAATGAGATGCGATATCGCGTTTTAAGAAGCATTAGAACTCTATTTCTACGATACGTACACATCTGCAAACGCTATTTCCTTGCAAGGAAGTGTCGCATTTACATTCATTTGAAGTGTAGACGAGGAATACATAACACTTCCCAAATTATATAATATCTTACCATGAAACATAGAAATGAGATGCGATATCGCGTTTTAAGAAGCATTAGAAATCTATTGCTACGATACCTAGAAATCTGCAGACGCTATTTCCTTGCAAGGAAGTGTCGCATTTACATTCATTTGAAGTGTAGACGAGGAATACATAACACTTCGCAAATTATATAATATCTTACCATGAAACATAGAAATGTGATGCGATATCGCGTTTTAAGAAGCATTAGAACTCAATTGCTACGATACGTAGACATCTGCAAACGCTATTTCCTAGCGAGGAAGTGTCGCATTTACATTCATTTGAAGTGTAGACGAGGAATGCATGACACTTCGCAAATCATATTATATCTTACCATGAAACATAGAAATGAGATGCGATATCGCGTTTTAAGAAGCATTAGAACACTACTGCTACGATACCTAGACATCTGCAGACGCTATTTCCTAGCAAGGAAGTGTCGCTTTACATTCATTTGAAGTGTAGACGGGGAATACATGACACTTCGCAAATCATATTATATCTTACCATGAAACATAGAAATGAGATGCGATATCGCGTTTTAAGAAGCATTAGAAATCTATTGCTACGATACGTAGACATCTGCAAACGCTATATCCTTGCAACGAAGTGTCGCATTTACATTCATTTGAAGTGTAGGCGAGGAATACATAACAGTTCGCAAATCATATTATATCTTACCATGAAACATAGAAATGAGATGCGATATCGCGTTTTAAGAAGCATTAGAAATCTATTGCTACGATACCTAGACATCTGCAGACGCTATTTCCTTGCAAGGAAGTGTCGCATTTACATTCATTTGAAGTGTAGACGAGGAATACATAACACTTCGCAAATTATATAATATCTTACCATGAAACATAGAAATGAGATGCGATATCGCGTTTTAAGAAGCATTAGAGATCTATTGCTACGATACGTAGACATCTGCAAACGCTATATCCTTGCAAGGAAGTGTCGCATTTACATTCATTTGAAGTGTAGGCGAGGAATACATAACAGTTCGCAAATCATATTATATCTTACCATGAAACATAGAAATGAGATGCGATATCGCGTTTTAAGGAGCATTAGAACTCTATTTCTACGATACCTAGACATCTGCAGACGTTATTTCCTAGCAAGGAAGTGTCGTATTTACATTTATTTGAAGTGTAGACGGAGAATACATGACTTTTCGCAAATCATATTATATCTTACCATGAAACATAGAAATGAGATGCGATATCGCGTTTTAAGAAGCATTAGAACACAATTGCTACCATAGGTAGACATCGGCAAACGCTATTCCCTTGCAAGGAAGTGTTGCATTTACATTCGTACGAAGTGTTGCCGAGGAATACATGACACTTCGCAAATCATATTATATCTTACCATGAAACATAGAAATGTGATGCGATATCGCGTTTTAAGAAGCATTAGGAATCTATTGCTACGATACGTAGACATCTGCAAACGCTATTTCCTAGCGAGGAAATGTCGCATTCACATTCATTTGAAGTGTAGACGAGGAATACATAACACTTCGCAAATCATATTATACCTTACCATGAAACATAGAAATGAGATGCGATATCGCGTTTTAAGAATCATAAGAACTCTATTGCTACGATACGTACACATCTGCAAACGCTATTTCCTTGCAAGGAAGTGTCGCAGTTACATTCATTTGAAGTGTAGACGAGGAATACATAACACTTCGCAAATTATATAATAACTTACCATGAAACATAGAAATGAGATGCGATATCGCGTTTTAAGAAGCATTAGAAATCTATTGCTACGATACGTAGACATCTGCAAACGCTATTTCCTAGCGAGGAAGTGTCGCATTTACATTCATTTGAAGTGTAGACGAGGAATACATGACACTTCGCAAATCATATTATATCTTACCATGAAACATAGAAATGAGATGCGATATCGCGTTTTAAGAAGCATTAGAACACTACTGCTACGATACCTAGACATCTGCAGACGCTATTTCCTAGCAAGGAAGTGTCGCATTTACATTCATTTGAAGTGTAGACGGGGAATACATGACACTTCGCAAATCATATTATATCTTACCATGAAACATAGAAATGAGATGCGATATCGCGTTTTAAGAAGCATTAGAAATCTATTGCTACGATACGTAGACATCTGCAAACGCTATATCCTTGCAACGAAGTGTCGCATTTACATTCATTTGAAGTGTAGGCGAGGAATACATAACAGTTCGCAAATCATATTATATCTTACCATGAAACATAGAAATGAGATGCGATATCGCGTTTTAAGAAGCATTAGAACTCTATTTCTACGATACGTAGACATCTGCAAACGCTATTTCCTAGCGAGGAAATGTCGCATTCACATTCATTTGAAGTGTAGACGAGGAATACATAACACTTCGCAAATCATATTATACCTTACCATGAAACATAGAAATGAGATGCGATATCGCGTTTTAAGAATCATAAGAACTCTATTGCTACGATACGTACACATCTGCAAACGCTATTTCCTTGCAAGGAAGTGTCGCAGTTACATTCATTTGAAGTGTAGACGAGGAATACATAACACTTCGCAAATTATATAATATCTTACCATGAAACATAGAAATGAGATGCGATATCGCGTTTTAAGAAGCATTAGAAATCTATTGCTACGATACGTAGACATCTGCAAACGCTATTTCCTAGCGAGGAAGTGTCGCATTTACATTCATTTGAAGTGTAGACGAGGAATACATGACACTTCGCAAATCATATTATATCTTACCATGAAACATAGAAATGAGATGCGATATCGCGTTTTAAGAAGGATTGGAACACTATTGCTACGATACCTAGACATCTGCAGACGCTATTTCCTAGCAAGGAAGTGTCGCATTTACATTCATTTGAAGTGTAGACGGGGAATACATGACACATCGCAAATCATATTATATCTTACCATGAAACATAGAAATGAGATGCGATATCGCGTTTTAAGAAGCATTAGAAATCAATTGCTACCATAGGTAGACATCGGCAAACGCTATTCCCTTGCAAGGAAGTGTCGCATTTACATTCGTACGAAGTGTTGCCGAGGAATACATGACACTTCGCAAATCATATTATATCTTACCATGAAACATAGAAATGTGATGCGATATCGCGTTTTAAGAAGCATTAGAAATCTATTGCTACGATACGTAGACATCTGCAAACGCTATTTCCTAGCGAGGAAATGTCGCATTCACATTCATTTGAAGTGTAGACGAGGAATACATAACACTTCGCAAATCATATTATACCTTACCATGAAACATAGAAATGAGATGCGATATCGCGTTTTAAGAATCATAAGAACTCTATTGCTACGATACGTACACATCTGCAAACGCTATTTCCTTGCAAGGAAGTGTCGCAGTTACATTCATTTGAAGTGTAGACGAGGAATACATGACACTTCGCAAATCATATTATATCTTACCATGAAACATAGAAATGGGATGCGATATCGCGTTTTAAGAAGCATTAGAACACTACTGCTACGATACCTAGACATCTGCAGACGTTATTTCCTAGCAAGGAAGTGTCGCATTTACATTCATTTGAAGTGTAGACGAGGAATACATGACACTTCGCAAATCATATTATATCTTACCATGAAACATAGAAATGGGATGCGATATCGCGTTTTAAGAAGCATTAGAACACTACTGCTACGATACGTAGACATCTGCAGACGTTATTTCCTAGCAAGGAAGTGTCGCATTTACATTCATTTGAAGTGTAGACGAGGAATACATGACACTTCGCAAATCATATTATATCTTACCATGAAACATAGAAATGAGATGCGATATCGCGTTTTAAGAAGCATTAGAGATCTATTGCTACGATACGTAGACATCTGCAAACGCTATATCCTTGCAAGGAAGTGTCGCATTTACATTCATTTGAAGTGTAGGCGAGGAATACATAACAGTTCGCAAATCATATTATATCTTACCATGAAACATAGAAATGAGATGCGATATCGCGTTTTAAGAAGCATTAGAACTCTATTTCTACGATACGTACACATCTGCAAACGCTATTTCCTTGCAAGGAAGTGTCGCATTTACATTCATTTGATGTGTAGACGAGGAATACATAACACTTCCCAAATTATATAATATCTTACCATGAAACATAGAAATGAGATGCGATATCGCGTTTTAAGAAGCATTAGAAATCTATTGCTACGAAACCTAGACATCTGCAGACGCTATTTCCTTGCAAGGAAGTGTCGCATTTACATTCATTTGAAGTGTAGACGAGGAATACATAACACTTCGCAAATTATATAATATCTTACCATGAAACATAGAAATGAGATGCGATATCGCGTTTTAAGAAGCATTAGAGATCTATTGCTACGATACGTAGACATCTGCAAACGCTATATCCTTGCAAGGAAGTGTCGCATTTACATTCATTTGAAGTGTAGGCGAGGAATACATAACAGTTCGCAAATCATATTATATCTTACCATGAAACATAGAAATGAGATGCGATATCGCGTTTTAAGAAGCATTAGAACTCTATTTCTACGATACCTAGACATCTGCAGACGTTATTTCCAAGCAAGGAAGTGTCGTATTTACATTTATTTGAAGTGTAGACGAGGAATACATGACACTTCGCAAATCATATTATATCTTACCATGAAACATAGAAATGAGAAGCGATATCGCGTTTAAAGAAGCATTAGAACACTACTGCTATGATACCTAGACATCTGCAAACGCTATTTCCTAGCAAGGAAGTGTCGCATTTACATTCATTTGAAGTGTAGACGAGGAATACATGACACTTCGCAAATCATATTATATCTTACCATGAAACATAGAAATGAGATGCGATATCGCGTTTTAAGAAGCATTAGAAATCTATTGCTACGATACGTAGACATCTGCAAACGCTACATCCTTGCAAGGAAGTGTCGCATTTACAATCATTTGAAGTGTAGGCGAGGAAGACATAACAGTTCGCAAATCATATTATAACTTACCATGAAACATAGAGATGAGATGCGATATCGCGTTTTAAGAAGCATTAGAACTCTATTGCTACGATACCTAGACATCTGCAGACGCTATTTCCTAGCAAGGAAGTGTCGCATTTACATTCATTTGAAGTGTAGACGAGGAATACATGACACTTCGCAAATCATATTATATCTTACCATGAAACATAGAAATGAGATGCGATATCGCGTTTTAAGAATCATAAGAACTCTATTTCTACGATACCTAGACATCTGCAGACACTATTTCCTAGCAAGGAATTGTCACATTTACATTCATTTGAAGTGTAGACGAGGAATACATGACACTTCGCAAATCATATTATACCTTACCATGAAACATAGAAATGAGATGCGATATCGCGTTTTAAGAATCATAAGAACTCTATTTCTACGATACCTAGACATCTGCAAACGCTATTTCCTTGCAAGGAAGTGTCGCATTTACATTCATTTGAAGTGTAGACGAGGAATACATAACACTTCGCAAATTATATAATATCTTACCATGAAACATAGAAATGAGATGCGATATCGCGTTTTAAGAAGCATTAGAAATCTATTGCTACGATACGTAGACATCTGCAAACGCTATATCCTTGCAAGGAAGTGTCGCATTTACATTCATTTGAAGTGTAGGCGAGGAATACATAACAGTTCGCAAATCATATTATATCTTACCATGAAACATAGAAATGAGATGCGATATCGCGTTTTAAGAAGCATTAGAACTCTATTTCTACGATACCTAGATATCTGCAGACGTTATTTCCTAGCAAGGAAGTGTCGTATTTACATTTATTTGAAGTGTAGACGAGGAATACATGACTTTTCGCAAATCATATTATATCTTACCATGAAACATAGAAATGAGATGCGATATCGCGTTTTTAGAAGCATTAGAACACTATTGCTACGATACCTAGACATCTGCAGACGCTATTTCCTGGCAAGGAAGTGTCGCATTTATATTCATTTGAAGTGTAGACGAGGAATACATGACACTTCGCAAATCATATTATATCTTACCATGAAACATAGAAATGAGATGCGATATCGCGTTTTAAGAAGCATTAGAAATCTATTGCTACGATACGTAGACATCTGCAAACGCTATATCCTTGCAACGAAGTGTCGCATTTACATTCATTTGAAGTGTAGGCGAGGAATACATAACAGTTCGCAAATCATATTATATCTTACCATGAAACATAGAAATGAGATGCGATATCGCGTTTTAAGAAGCATTAGAACTCTATTGCAACGGTACGTAGACATCTGCAGACGCTATTTCCTAGCAAGGAAGTGTCGCATTTACATTCATTTGAAGTGTAGACGAGGAATACATGACACTTCGCAAATCATATTATATCTTACCATGAAGCATAGAAATGAGATGCGATATCGCGTTTTAGGAAGCATTAGAACACTATTGCTACGATACCTAGACATCTGCAGACGCTATTTACTAGCAAGGAAGTGTCGCATTTACATTCATTTGAAGTGTAGACCATGAATACATGACACTTCGCAAATCATATTATATCTTACCATGAAACATAGAAATGAGGAGCGATATCGCGTTTAAAGAAGCAATAGAACACTATTGCTACGATACGTAGACATCTGCAGACGCTATTTCCTAGCAAAGAAGTGTCGCATTTACATTCATTTGAAGTGTAGACGAGGAATACATGACACTTCGCAAATCATATTATATCTTACCATGAAACATAGAAATGAGATGCGATATCGCGTTTTAAGAAGCATTAGAACACTATTGCTACGATACGTAGACATCTGCAAACGCTATTTCCTAGCGAGGAAGTGTCGCATTTACATTCATTTGAAGTGTAGACGAGGAATACATGACACTTCGCAAATCATATTATATCTTACCATGAAACATAGAAATGAGATGCGATATCGCGTTTTAAGAAGCATTAGAACACTACTGTTACGATACCTAGACATCTGCAAACGCTATTTCCTTGCAAGGAAGTGTCGCATTTACATTCATTTGAAGTGTAGACGAGGAATACATAACACTTCGCAAATTATATAATATCTTACCATGAAACATAGAAATGAGATGCGATATCGCGTTTTAAGAAGCATTAGAAATCTATTGCTACGATACGTAGACATCTGCAAACGCTATATCCTTGCATGGAAGTGTCGCATTTACATTCATTTGAAGTGTAGGCGAGGAATACATAACAGTTCGCAAATCATATTATATCTTACCATGAAACATAGAAATGAGATGCGATATCGCGTTTTAAGAAGCATTAGAACTCTATTTCTACGATACCTAGACATCTGCAGACGTTATTTCCTAGCAAGGAAGTGTCGTATTTACATTTATTTGAAGTGTAGACGAGGAATACATGACTTTTCGCAAATCATATTATATCTTACCATGAAACATAGAAATGAGATGCGATATCGCGTTTTAAGAAGCATTAGAACACTATTGCTACGATACCTAGACATCTGCAGACGCTATTTCCTTGCAAGGAAGTGTCGCATTTACATTCATTTGATGTGTAGACGAGGAATACATAACACTTCCCAATTTATATAATATCTTACCATGAAACATAGAAATGAGATGCGATATCGCGTTTTAAGAAGCATTAGAAATCTATTGCTACGAAACCTAGACATCTGCAGACGCTATTTCCTTGCAAGGAAGTGTCGCATTTACATTCATTTGAAGTGTAGACGAGGAATACATAACACTTCGCAAATTGTATAATATCTTACCATGAAACATAGAAATGAGATGCGATATCGCGTTTTAAGAAGCATTAGAGATCTATTGCTACGATACGTAGACATCTGCAAACGCTATATCCTTGCAAGGAAGTGTCGCATTTACATTCATTTGAAGTGTAGGCGAGGAATGCATAACAGTTCGCAAATCATATTATATCTTACCATGAAACATAGAAATGAGATGCGATATCGCGTTTTAAGAAGCATTAGAACTCTATTTCTACGATACGTACACATCTGCAAACGCTATTTCCTTGCAAGGAAGTGTCGCATTTACATTCATTTGATGTGTAGACGAGGAATACATAACACTTCCCAAATTATATAATATCTTACCATGAAACATAGAAATGATATGCGATATCGCGTTTTAAGAAGCATTAGAAATCTATTGCTACGAAACCTAGACATCTGCAGACGCTATTTCCTTGCAAGGAAGTGTCGCATTTACATTCATTTGAAGTGTAGACGAGGAATACATAACACTTCGCAAATTATATAATATCTTACCATGAAACATAGAAATGAGATGCGATATCGCGTTTTAAGAAGCATTAGAGATCTATTGCTACGATACGTAGACATATGCAAACGCTATATCCTTGCAAGGAAGTGTCGCATTTACATTCATTTGAAGTGTAGGCGAGGAATACATAACAGTTCGCAAATCATATTATATCTTACCATGAAACATAGAAATGAGATGCGATATCGCGTTTTAAGAAGCATTAGAACTCTATTTCTACGATACCTAGACATCTGCAGACGTTATTTCCAAGCAAGGAAGTGTCGTATTTACATTTATTTGAAGTGTAGACGAGGAATACATGACTTTTCGCAAATCATATTATATCTTACCATGAAACATAGAAATGAGATGCGATATCGCGTTTTAAGAAGCATTAGAACACTATTGCTACGATACCTAGACATCTGCAGACGCTATTTCCTAGCAAGGAAGTGTCGCATTTACATTCATTTGAAGTGTAGACGGGGAATACATGACACTTCGCAAATCATATTATATCTTACCATGAAACATAGAAATGAGATGCGATATCGCGTTTTAAGAAGCATTAGAACTCAATTGCTACCATAGGTAGACATCGGCAAACGCTATTCCCTTGCAAGGAAGTGTCGCATTTACATTCGTACGAAGTGTTGCCGAGGAATACATGACACTTCGCAAATCATATTATATCTTACCATGAAACATAGAAATGTGATGCGATATCGCGTTTTAAGAAGCATTAGAAATCTATTGCTACGATACGTAGACATCTGCAAACGCTATTTCCTAGCGAGGAAATGTCGCATTCACATTCATTTGAAGTGTAGACGAGGAATACATAACACTTCGCAAATCATATTATACCTTACCATGAAACATAGAAATGAGATGCGATATCGCGTTTTAAGAATCATAAGAACTCTATTGCTACGATACGTACACATCTGCAAACGCTATTTCCTTGCAAGGAAGTGTCGCAGTTACATTCATTTGAAGTGTAGACGAGGAATACATAACACTTCGCAAATTATATAATATCTTACCATGAAACATAGAAATGAGATGCGATATCGCGTTTTGAGAAGCATTAGAAATCTATTGCTACGATACGTAGACATCTGCAAACGCTATATCCTTGCAACGAAGTGTCGCATTTACATTCATTTGAAGTGTAGGCGAGGAATACATAACAGTTCGCAAATCATATTATATCTTACCATGAAACATAGAAATGAGATGCGATATCGCGTTTTAAGAAGCATTAGAACTCTATTTCTACGATACGTACACATCTGCAAACGCTATTTCCTTGCAAGGAAGTGTCGCATTTACATTCATTTGATGTGTAGACGAGGAATACATAACACTTCCCAAATTATATAATATCTTACCATGAAACATAGAAATGAGATGCGATATCGCGTTTTAAGAAGCATTAGAAATCTATTGCTACGAAACCTAGACATCTGCAGACGCTATTTCCTTGCAAGGAAGTGTCGCATTTACATTCATTTGAAGTGTAGACGAGGAATACATAACACTTCGCAAATTATATAATATCTTACCATGAAACATAGAAATGAGATGCGATATCGCGTTTTAAGAAGCATTAGAGATCTATTGCTACGATACGTAGACATCTGCAAACGCTATATCCTTGCAAGGAAGTGTCGCATTTACATTCATTTGAAGTGTAGGCGAGGAATACATAACAGTTCGCAAATCATATTATATCTTACCATGAAACATAGAAATGAGATGCGATATCGCGTTTTAAGAAGCATTAGAACTCTATTTCTACGATACCTAGACATCTGCAGACGTTATTTCCAAGCAAGGAAGTGTCGTATTTACATTTATTTGAAGTGTAGACGAGGAATACATGACTTTTCGCAAATCATATTATATCTTACCATGAAACATAGAAATGAGATGCGATATCGCGTTTTAAGAAGCATTAGAACACTATTGCTACGATACCTAGACATCTGCAGACGCTATTTCCTAGCAAGGAAGTGTCGCATTTACATTCATTTGAAGTGTAGACGGGGAATACATGACACTTCGCAAATCATATTATATCTTACCATGAAACATAGAAATGAGATGCGATATCGCGTTTTAAGAAGCATTAGAACTCAATTGCTACCATAGGTAGACATCGGCAAACGCTATTCCCTTGCAAGGAAGTGTCGCATTTACATTCGTACGAAGTGTTGCCGAGGAATACATGACACTTCGCAAATCATATTATATCTTACCATGAAACATAGAAATGTGATGCGATATCGCGTTTTAAGAAGCATTAGAAATCTATTGCTACGATACGTAGACATCTGCAAACGCTATTTCCTAGCGAGGAAATGTCGCATTCACATTCATTTGAAGTGTAGACGAGGAATACATAACACTTCGCAAATCATATTATATCTTACCATTAAACATAGAAATGAGATGCGATATCGCGTTTTAAGAATCATAAGAACTCTATTGCTACGATACGTACACATCTGCAAACGCTATTTCCTTGCAAGGAAGTGTCGCAGTTACATTCATTTGAAGTGTAGACGAGGAATACATAACACTTCGCAAATTATATAATATCTTACCATGAAACATAGAAATGAGATGCGATATCGCGTTTTAAGAAGCATTAGAAATCTATTGCTACGATACGTAGACATCTGCAAACGCTATATCCTTGCAACGAAGTGTCGCATTTACATTCATTTGAAGGGTAGGCGAGGAATACATAACAGTTCGCAAATCATATTATATCTTACCATGAAACATAGAAATGAGATGCGATATCGCGTTTTAAGAAGCATTAGAACTCTATTGCAACGGTACGTAGACATCTGCAGACGCTATTTCCTAGCAAGGAAGTGTCGCATTTACATTCATTTGAAGTGTAGACGAGGAATACATGACACTTCGCAAATCATATTATATCTTACCATGAAGCATAGAAATGAGATGCGATATCGCGTTTTAGGAAGCATTAGAACACTATTGCTACGATACCTAGACATCTGCAGACGCTATTTACTAGCAAGGAAGTGTCGCATTTACATTCATTTGAAGTGTAGACGATGAATACATGACACTTCGCAAATCATATTATATCTTACCATGAAACATAGAAATGAGGAGCGATATCGCGTTTAAAGAAGCAATAGAACACTATTGCTACGATACGTAGACATCTGCAGACGCTATTTCCTAGCAAAGAAGTGTCGCATTTACATTCATTTGAAGTGTAGACGAGGAATACATGACACTTCGCAAATCATATTATATCTTACCATGAAACATAGAAATGAGATGCGATATCGCGTTTTAAGAAGCATTAGAACACTATTGCTACGATACGTAGACATCTGCAAACGCTATTTCCTAGCGAGGAAGTGTCGCATTTACATTCATTTGAAGTGTAGACGAGGAATACATGACACTTCGCAAATCATATTATATCTTACCGTGAAACATAGAAATGAGATGCGATATCGCGTTTTAAGAAGCATTAGAACACTACTGCTACAATACCTAGACATCTGCAAACGCTATTTCCTAGCAAGGAAGTGTCGCATTTACATTCATTTGAAGTGTAGACGAGGAATACATGACACTTCGCAAATCATATTATATCTTACCATGAAACATAGAAATGAGATGCGATATCGCGTTTTAAGAAGCATTAGAAATCTATTGCTACGATACGTAGACATCTGCAAACGCTATATCCTTGCAAGGAAGTGTCACATTTACGTTCATTTGAAGTGTAGGCGAGGAATACATAACAGTTCGCAAATCATATTATATCTCACCATGAAACGTAGAGATGAGATGCGATATCGCGTTTTAAGAAGCATTAGAACTCTATTGCTACGATACCTAGACATCTGCAGACGCTATTTCCTAGCAAGGAAGTGTCGCATTTACATTCATTTGAAGTGTAGACGAGGAATACATGACACTTCGCAAATCATGTTATATCTTACCATGAAACATAGAAATGAGATGCGATATCGCGTTTTAAGAATCATAAGAACTCTATTTCTACGATACCTAGACATCTGCAGACACTATTTCCTAGCAAGGAATTGTCACATTTACATTCATTTGAAGTGTAGACGAGGAATACATGACACTTCGCAAATCATATTATACCTTACCATGAAACATAGAAATGAGATGCGATATCGCGTTTTAAGAATCATAAGAACTCTATTTCTACGATACCTAGACATCTGCAAACGCTATTTCCTTGCAAGGAAGTGTCGCATTTACATTCATTTGAAGTGTAGACGAGGAATACATAACACTTCGCAAATTATATAATATCTTACCATGAAACATAGAAATGAGATGCGATATCGCGTTTTAAGAAGCATTAGAAATCTATTGCTACGATACGTAGACATCTGCAAACGCTATATCCTTGCAAGGAAGTGTCGCATTTACATTCATTTGAAGTGTAGGCGAGGAATACATAACAGTTCGCAAATCATATTATATCTTACCATGAAACATAGAAATGAGATGCGATATCGCGTTTTAAGAAGCATTAGAACTCTATTTCTACGATACCTAGACATCTGCAGACGTTATTTCCTAGCAAGGAAGTGTCGTATTTACATTTATTTGAAGTGTAGACGAGGAATACATGACTTTTCGCAAATCATATTATATCTTACCATGAAACATAGAAATGAGATGCGATATCGCGTTTTAAGAAGCATTAGAACACTATTGCTACGATACCTAGACATCTGCAGACGCTATTTCCTGGCAAGGAAGTGTCGCATTTACATTCATTTGAAGTGTAGACGAGGAATACATGACACTTCGCAAATCATATTATATCTTACCATGAAACATAGAAATGAGATGCGATATCGCGTTTTAAGAAGCATTAGAACTCTATTTCTACGATACGTACACATCTGCAAACGCTATTTCCTTGCAAGGAAGTGTCGCATTTACATTCATTTGAAGTGTAGACGAGGAATACATAACACTTCCCAAATTATATAATATCTTACCATGAAACATAGAAATGAGATGCGATATCGCGTTTTAAGAAGCATTAGAAATCTATTGCTACGATACCTAGAAATCTGCAGACGCTATTTCCTTGCAAGGAAGTGTCGCATTTACATTCATTTGAAGTGTAGACGAGGAATACATAACACTTCGCAAATTATATAATATCTTACCATGAAACATAGAAATGTGATGCGATATCGCGTTTTAAGAAGCATTAGAACTCAATTGCTACGATACGTAGACATCTGCAAACGCTATTTCCTAGCGAGGAAGTGTCGCATTTACATTCATTTGAAGTGTAGACGAGGAATGCATGACACTTCGCAAATCATATTATATCTTACCATGAAACATAGAAATGAGATGCGATATCGCGTTTTAAGAAGCATTAGAACACTACTGCTACGATACCTAGACATCTGCAGACGCTATTTCCTAGCAAGGAAGTGTCGCTTTACATTCATTTGAAGTGTAGACGGGGAATACATGACACTTCGCAAATCATATTATATCTTACCATGAAACATAGAAATGAGATGCGATATCGCGTTTTAAGAAGCATTAGAAATCTATTGCTACGATACGTAGACATCTGCAAACGCTATATCCTTGCAACGAAGTGTCGCATTTACATTCATTTGAAGTGTAGGCGAGGAATACATAACAGTTCGCAAATCATATTATATCTTACCATGAAACATAGAAATGAGATGCGATATCGCGTTTTAAGAAGCATTAGAAATCTATTGCTACGATACCTAGACATCTGCAGACGCTATTTCCTTGCAAGGAAGTGTCGCATTTACATTCATTTGAAGTGTAGACGAGGAATACATAACACTTCGCAAATTATATAATATCTTACCATGAAACATAGAAATGAGATGCGATATCGCGTTTTAAGAAGCATTAGAGATCTATTGCTACGATACGTAGACATCTGCAAACGCTATATCCTTGCAAGGAAGTGTCGCATTTACATTCATTTGAAGTGTAGGCGAGGAATACATAACAGTTCGCAAATCATATTATATCTTACCATGAAACATAGAAATGAGATGCGATATCGCGTTTTAAGGAGCATTAGAACTCTATTTCTACGATACCTAGACATCTGCAGACGTTATTTCCTAGCAAGGAAGTGTCGTATTTACATTTATTTGAAGTGTAGACGGAGAATACATGACTTTTCGCAAATCATATTATATCTTACCATGAAACATAGAAATGAGATGCGATATCGCGTTTTAAGAAGCATTAGAACTCAATTGCTACCATAGGTAGACATCGGCAAACGCTATTCCCTTGCAAGGAAGTGTTGCATTTACATTCGTACGAAGTGTTGCCGAGGAATACATGACACTTCGCAAATCATATTATATCTTACCATGAAACATAGAAATGTGATGCGATATCGCGTTTTAAGAAGCATTAGGAATCTATTGCTACGATACGTAGACATCTGCAAACGCTATTTCCTAGCGAGGAAATGTCGCATTCACATTCATTTGAAGTGTAGACGAGGAATACATAACACTTCGCAAATCATATTATACCTTACCATGAAACATAGAAATGAGATGCGATATCGCGTTTTAAGAATCATAAGAACTCTATTGCTACGATACGTACACATCTGCAAACGCTATTTCCTTGCAAGGAAGTGTCGCAGTTACATTCATTTGAAGTGTAGACGAGGAATACATAACACTTCGCAAATTATATAATAACTTACCATGAAACATAGAAATGAGATGCGATATCGCGTTTTAAGAAGCATTAGAAATCTATTGCTACGATACGTAGACATCTGCAAACGCTATTTCCTAGCGAGGAAGTGTCGCATTTACATTCATTTGAAGTGTAGACGAGGAATACATGACACTTCGCAAATCATATTATATCTTACCATGAAACATAGAAATGAGATGCGATATCGCGTTTTAAGAAGCATTAGAACACTACTGCTACGATACCTAGACATCTGCAGACGCTATTTCCTAGCAAGGAAGTGTCGCATTTACATTCATTTGAAGTGTAGACGGGGAATACATGACACTTCGCAAATCATATTATATCTTACCATGAAACATAGAAATGAGATGCGATATCGCGTTTTAAGAAGCATTAGAAATCTATTGCTACGATACGTAGACATCTGCAAACGCTATATCCTTGCAACGAAGTGTCGCATTTACATTCATTTGAAGTGTAGGCGAGGAATACATAACAGTTCGCAAATCATATTATATCTTACCATGAAACATAGAAATGAGATGCGATATCGCGTTTTAAGAAGCATTAGAACTCTATTTCTACGATACGTAGACATCTGCAAACGCTATTTCCTAGCGAGGAAATGTCGCATTCACATTCATTTGAAGTGTAGACGAGGAATACATAACACTTCGCAAATCATATTATACCTTACCATGAAACATAGAAATGAGATGCGATATCGCGTTTTAAGAATCATAAGAACTCTATTGCTACGATACGTACACATCTGCAAACGCTATTTCCTTGCAAGGAAGTGTCGCAGTTACATTCATTTGAAGTGTAGACGAGGAATACATAACACTTCGCAAATTATATAATATCTTACCATGAAACATAGAAATGAGATGCGATATCGCGTTTTAAGAAGCATTAGAAATCTATTGCTACGATACGTAGACATCTGCAAACGCTATTTCCTAGCGAGGAAGTGTCGCATTTACATTCATTTGAAGTGTAGACGAGGAATACATGACACTTCGCAAATCATATTATATCTTACCATGAAACATAGAAATGAGATGCGATATCGCGTTTTAAGAAGGATTGGAACACTATTGCTACGATACCTAGACATCTGCAGACGCTATTTCCTAGCAAGGAAGTGTCGCATTTACATTCATTTGAAGTGTAGACGGGGAATACATGACACATCGCAAATCATATTATATCTTACCATGAAACATAGAAATGAGATGCGATATCGCGTTTTAAGAAGCATTAGAAATCAATTGCTACCATAGGTAGACATCGGCAAACGCTATTCCCTTGCAAGGAAGTGTCGCATTTACATTCGTACGAAGTGTTGCCGAGGAATACATGACACTTCGCAAATCATATTATATCTTACCATGAAACATAGAAATGTGATGCGATATCGCGTTTTAAGAAGCATTAGAAATCTATTGCTACGATACGTAGACATCTGCAAACGCTATTTCCTAGCGAGGAAATGTCGCATTCACATTCATTTGAAGTGTAGACGAGGAATACATAACACTTCGCAAATCATATTATACCTTACCATGAAACATAGAAATGAGATGCGATATCGCGTTTTAAGAATCATAAGAACTCTATTGCTACGATACGTACACATCTGCAAACGCTATTTCCTTGCAAGGAAGTGTCGCAGTTACATTCATTTGAAGTGTAGACGAGGAATACATGACACTTCGCAAATCATATTATATCTTACCATGAAACATAGAAATGGGATGCGATATCGCGTTTTAAGAAGCATTAGAACACTACTGCTACGATACCTAGACATCTGCAGACGTTATTTCCTAGCAAGGAAGTGTCGCATTTACATTCATTTGAAGTGTAGACGAGGAATACATGACACTTCGCAAATCATATTATATCTTACCATGAAACATAGAAATGGGATGCGATATCGCGTTTTAAGAAGCATTAGAACACTACTGCTACGATACGTAGACATCTGCAGACGTTATTTCCTAGCAAGGAAGTGTCGCATTTACATTCATTTGAAGTGTAGACGAGGAATACATGACACTTCGCAAATCATATTATATCTTACCATGAAACATAGAAATGAGATGCAATATCGCGTTTTAAGAAGCATTAGAACACTTTTGCTACGATACCTAGACATCTGCAGACGCGATTTCCTAGCAAGGAAGTGTCGCATTTACATTCATTTGAAGAGTAGACGAGGAATACATGACACTTCGCAAATCATATTATATCTTACCATGAAAGATAGAAGTGAGATGCGATATCGCGTTTTAAGAAGCATTAGAACACTATTGCTACGATACCTAGACATCTGCAGACGCTATTTCCTTGCAAGGAAGTGTCGCATTTACATTGATATGAAGTGTAGACGAGGAATACATAACACTTCGCAAATCATATTATATCTTACCATGAAACATAGAAATGAGATGCGATATTGTGTTTTGAGAAGCATTAGAACTCTATCGCTACGATACCTACACATCTACAGACGCTATTTCCTTCCAAGGAAGTGTCGCATTTACATTCATTTGAAGTGTAGACGAGGAATACATATCACTTCGCAAATCATATTATATCTTACCATGAAGCATAGAAATGAGATGCGATATCGCGTTTTATGAAGCATTAGAACACTATTGCTACGATACCTAGACATCTGCAGACGCTATTTCCTAGCAAGGAAGTGTCGCACTTACATTCATTTGAAGTGTTGACGATGAATACATGACACTTCGCAAATCATATTATATCTTACCATGAAACATAGAAATGAGATGAGATATCGCGGTTTAAGAAGCACTAGAAAGCTATTGCTACGATACGTAGACATCTGCAAACGCTATTTCCTAGCGAGGAAATGTCGCATTCACATTCATTTGAAGTGTAGACGAGGAATACATAACACTTCGCAAATCATATTATACCTTACCATGAAACATAGAAATGAGATGCGATATCGCGTTTTAAGAATCATAAGAACTCTATTGCTACGATACGTACACATCTGCAAACGCTATTTCCTTGCAAGGAAGTGTCGCATTTACATTCATTTGAAGTGTAGACGAGGAATACATGACACTTCGCAAATCACATTACATCTTACCATGAAAGATAGAAGTGAGATGCGATATCGCGTTTTAAGAAGCATTAGAACACTATTGCTACGATACCTAGACATCTGCAGACGCTATTTCCTTGCAAGGAAGTGTCGCATTTACATTGATATGAAGTGTAGACGAGGAATACATAACACTTCGCAAATCATATTATATCTTACCATGAAACATAGAAATGAGATGCGATATTGTGTATTGAGAAGCATTAGAACTCTATCGCTACGATACCTACACATCTACAGACGCTATTTCCTTCCAAGGAAGTGTCGCATTTACATTAATTTGAAGTGTAGACGAGGAATACATGACACTTCGCAAATCATATTATATCTTACCATGAAACATAGAAATGAGATGCGATATCGCGTTTTAAGAAGCATTAGAAATCTATTGCTACGATACGTAGACATCTGCAAACGCTATATCCTTGCAACGAAGTGTCGCATTTACATTCATTTGAAGTGTAGGCGAGGAATACATAACAGTTCGCAAATCATATTATATCTTACCATGAAACATAGAAATGAGATGCGATATCGCGTTTTAAGAAGCATTAGAACTCTATTTCTACGATACGTAGACATCTGCAAACGCTATTTCCTAGCGAGGAAATGTCGCATTCACATTCATTTGAAGTGTAGACGAGGAATACATAACACTTCGCAAATCTTATTATACCTTACCATGAAACATAGAAATGAGATGCGATATCGCGTTTTAAGAATCATAAGAACTCTATTGCTACGATACGTACACATCTGCAAACGCTATTTCCTTGCAAGGAAGTGTCGCAGTTACATTCATTTGAAGTGTAGACGAGGAATACATAACACTTCGCAAATTATATAATATCTTACCATGAAACATAGAAATGAGATGCGATATCGCGTTTTAAGAAGCATTAGAAATCTATTGCTACGATACGTAGACATCTGCAAACGCTATTTCCTAGCGAGGAAGTGTCGCATTTACATTCATTTGAAGTGTAGACGAGGAATACATGACACTTCGCAAATCATATTATATCTTACCATGAAACATAGAAATGAGATGCGATATCGCGTTTTAAGAAGGATTGGAACACTATTGCTACGATACCTAGACATCTGCAGACGCTATTTCCTAGCAAGGAAGTGTCGCATTTACATTCATTTGAAGTGTAGACGGGGAATTCATGACACTTCGCAAATCATATTATATCTTACCATGAAACATAGAAATGAGATGCGATATCGCGTTTTAAGAAGCATTAGAAATCAATCGCTACCATAGGTAGACATCGGCAAACGCTATTCCCTTGCAAGGAAGTGTCGCATTTACATTCGTACGAAGTGTTGCCGAGGAATACATGACACTTCGCAAATCATATTATATCTTACCATGAAACATAGAAATGTGATGCGATATCGCGTTTTAAGAAGCATTAGAAATCAATCGCTACCATAGGTAGACATCGGCAAACGCTATTCCCTTGCAAGGAAGTGTCGCATTTACATTCGTACGAAGTGTTGCCGAGGAATACATGACACTTCGCAAATCATATTATATCTTACCATGAAACATAGAAATGTGATGCGATATCGCGTTTTAAGAAGCATTAGAAATCTATTGCTACGATACGTAGACATCTGCAAACGCTATTTCCTAGCGAGGAAGTGTCGCATTTACATTCATTTGAAGTGTAGACGAGGAATACATGACACTTCGCAAATCATATTATATCTTACCATGAAACATAGAAATGGGATGCGATATCGCGTTTTAAGAAGCATTAGAACACTACTGCTACGATACCTAGACATCTGCAGACGTTATTTCCTAGCAAGGAAGTGTCGCATTTACATTCATTTGAAGTGTAGACGAGGAATACATGACACTTCGCAAATCATATTATATCTTACCATGAAACATAGAAATGGGATGCGATATCGCGTTTTAAGAAGCATTAGAACACTACTGCTACGATACCTAGACATCTGCAGACGTTATTTCCTAGCAAGGAAGTGTCGCATTTACATTCATTTGAAGTGTAGACGAGGAATACATGACACTTCGCAAATCATATTATATCTTACCATGAAACATAGAAATGAGATGCGATATCGCGTTTTAAGAAGCTTTAGAAATCTATTGCTACGATACGTAGACATCTACAGACGCTATTTCCTTCCAAGGAAGTGTCGCATTTACATTCATTTGAAGTGTAGACGAGGAATACATAACACTTCGCAAATCATATTATACCTTACCATGAAACATAGAAATGAGAATAGATATCGCGTTTTAAGAAGCATTAGAAATCTATTGCTACGATACGTAGACATCTGCAAACGCTATTTCCTAGCGAGGAAGTGTCGCATTTACATTCATTTGAAGTGTAGACGAGGAATACATGACACTTCGCAAATCATATTATATCTTACCATGAAACATAGAAATGAGATGCGAAATCGCGTTTTAAGAAGCATTAGAACACTACTGCTATGATACCTAGACATCTGCAGACGCTATTTCCTAGCAAGGAAGTGTCGCATTTACATTCATTTGAAGTGTAGACGAGGAATACATAACACTTCGCAAATCATATTATATCTTACCGTGAAACATAGAAATGAGACGCGATATCGCGTTTTAAGAAGCATTAGGAATCTATTGCTACGATACGTAGACATCTGCAAACGCTATTTCCTTGCAAGGAAGTGTCGCATTTACATTCATATGAAGTGTAGACGAGGAATACATAACACTTCGCAAATCATATTATATCTTACCATGAAACATAGTAATGAGATGCGATATCGCGTTTTAAGAAGCATTTGAACTCTATTGCTTCGATACGTACACATCTGCAAACGCTATTTCCTTGCAAGGAAGTGTCGCATTTACATTCATTTGAATTGTAGACGAGGAATGCATAACACTTCGCAAATTATATAATATCTTACCATGAAACATAGAAATGAGATGCGATATCGCGTTTTAAGAAGCATTAGAACTCTATAGCTACGGTACCTAGACATCTGCATACGCTATTTTCTAGCAAGGAAGTGTCGCATTTACATTCATTTGAAGTGTAGACGAGGAATACATGACACTTCGCAAATCATATTATATCTTTACCATGAAACATAGAAATGAGATGCGATATCGCGTTTTAAGAAGCATTAGAAATCTATTGCTACGATACGTAGACATCTGCAAACGCTATTTCCTTGCAAGGAAGTGTCGCATTTACATTCATTTGAAGTGTAGGCGAGGAATACATAACAGTTCGCAAATCATATTATATCTTACCATGAAACATAGAAATGAGATGCGATATCGCGTTTTAAGAAGCATTAGAACTCTATTGCTACGATACCTAGACATCTGCAGACGCTATTTCCTAGCAAGGAAGTGTCGCATTTACATTCATTTGAAGTGTAGACGAGGAATACATGACACTTCGCGAATCATATTATATCTTACCATGAAACATAGAAATGAGATGCGATATGGCGTTTTAAGAAGCATTAGAACACTATTGCTACGATACCTAGACATCTGCAGATGCTATTTCCTAGCAAGGAAGTGTCGCATTTACATTCATTTGAAGTGTAGACGAGGAATACATGACACTTCGCAAATCATATTATATCTTACCATGAAACATAGAAATGAGATGCGATATCGCGTTTTAAGAAGCATTAGAAAGCTATTGCTACGATACGTAGACATCTGCAAACGCTATTTCCTAGCGAGGAAGTGTCGCATTCACATTCATTTGAAGTGTAGACGAGGAATACATAACACTTCGCAAATCATATTATACCTTACCATGAAACATAGAAATGAGAATAGATATCGCGTTTTAAGAAGCATTAGAAATCTATTGCTACGATACGTAGACATCTGCAAACGCTATTTCCTAGCGAGGAAGTGTCGCATTCACATTCATTTGAAGTGTAGACGAGGAATACATAACACTTCGCAAATCATATTATTCCTTACCATGAAACATAGAAATGAGATGCGATATCGCGTTTTAAGAATCATAAGAACTCTATTGCTACGATACGTACACATCTGCAAACGCTATTTCCTTGCAAGGAAGTGTCGCATTTACCTTTATTTGAATCGTAGACGAGGAATGCATAACAATTCGCAAATCATATTATATCTTACCATGAAGCATAGAAATGAGATGCGATATCGCGTTTTAAGAAGCATTAGTACACTATTGCTACGATACCTAGACATCTGCAGACGCTATTTCCTAGCAAGGAAGTGTCGCATTTACATTCATTTGAAGTGTAGACGAGGAATACATGACACTTCGCAAATCATATTATATCTTACCATGAAAGATAGAAATGAGATGCGATATCGCGTTTTAAGAAGCATTAGAACACTATTGCTACGATACCTAGACATCTGCAGACGCTATTTCCTTGCAAGGAAGTGTCGCATTTACATTCATTTGAAGTGTAGACGAGGAATACATAACACTTCGCAAATCATAATATATCTTACCATGAAACATAGAAATGAGATGCGATTGCGCGTTTTAAGAAGCATTAGAACTCTATTGCTACGATAGGTAGACATCTGCAAACGCTATTTCCTTGCAAGGAAGTGTCGCATTTACATTCATTTGAAGTGTAGACGAGGAACACATAACAATTCGCAAATTATATAATATCTTACCATGAAACATAGAAATGGGATGCGATATCGCGTTTTAAGAAGCATTAGAAATCTATTGCTACGATACGTAGATATCTGCAAACGCTATTTCCTAGCGAGGAAGTGTCGCATTTACATTCATTTGAAGTGTAGACGAGGAATACATGACACTTCGCAAATCATATTATATCTTACCATGAAACATAGAATTGAGATGCGATATCGCGTTTTAAGAAGCATTAGACATCTATTGCTACGATACGTAGACATCTGCAAACGCTATTTCCTAGCGAGGAAGCATCGCATTCACATTCATTTGAAGTGTAGACGAGGAATACATAACACTTCGCAAATCATGTTATATCTTACCATGAAACATAGAAATGAGATGCGATATCGAGTTTTAAGAATCATATGAACTCTATTGCTGCGATACATAGACATCTGCAAACGCTATTTCCTTGCAAGGAAGTGTCGCATTTACCTTCATTTGAATCGTAGACGAGGAATGCATAACAATTCGCAATGAATATTATACCTTACCATGAAACATAGAAATGAGATGCGATATCGCGTTTTAAGAATCATAAGAACTCTATATCTACGATACGTACACATCTGCAAACGCTATTTCCATGCAAGGAAGGGTCGCATTTACATTCATTTGAAGTGTAGACGAGGAATACATAACACTTCGCAAATTATATAATATCTTACCATGAAACATAGAATTGAGATGCGATATCGCGTTTTAAGAAGCATTAGACATCTATTGCTACGAAACGTAGACATCTGCAAACGCTATTTCCTAGCGAGGAAGCATCGCATTCACATTCATTTGAAGTGTAGACGAGGAATACATAACACTTCGCAAATCATGTTATATCTTACCATGAAACACAGAAATGAGATGCGATATCGGGTTTTAAGAATCATATGAACTCTATTGCTACGATACATAGACATCTGCAAACGCTATTTCCTTGCAAGGAAGTGTCGCATTTACCTTCATTTGAATCGTAGACGAGGAATGCATAACAATTCGCAATGAATATTATACCTTACCATGAAACATCGAAATGAGATGCGATATCGCGTTTTAAGAATCATAAGATCTCTATTGCTACGATACGTAGACATCTGCAAACGCTATTTCCTTGCAAGGAAGTGTCGCATTTACATTCATTTGAATCGTAGACGAGGAATGCATAACACTTCGCAAATCATGTTATACCTTACCATGAAACATAGAAATGAGATGCGATTTCGAGTTTTAAGAATCATATGAACTCTATTGCTACGATACATAGACATCTGCAAACGCTATTTCCTTGCAAGGAAGTGTCGCATTTACCTTCATTTGAATCGTAGACGAGGAATGCATAACAATTCGCAATGAATATTATACCTTACCATGAAACATCGAAATGAGATGCGATATCGCGTTTTAAGAATCATAAGATCTCTATTGCTACGATACGTAGACATCTGCAAACGCTATTTCCTTGCAAGGAAGTGTCGCATTTACATTCATTTGAATCGTAGACGAGGAATGCATAACACTTCGCAATGAATATAATATCTTATCATGAAACATAGATATGAGATGCAATATCTCGTTTTAAGAAGCATTTGAACACTACTGCTTCGATACGTAGACATCTGCAAGCGCTATTTCCTTGCAAGGAAGTGTCGCATTTACATTCATTTGAATCGTAGACGAGGAATGCATAACTTTTCGCAATGAATATAATATCTTATCATGAAACATAGATATGAGATGCAATATCTCGTTCTAAGAAGCATTTGAACTCTATTGCTTCGATACGTAGAAATCTGCAAGCGCTATTTCCTTGCAAGGAAGTGTCGCATTTACATTCATTTGAAGTGTAGACGAGGAATACATAACACTTCGCAAATCATATTATATCTTACCATGAAACATAGAAATGAGATGCGATATCGCGTTTTAAGAAGCATTAGAACTCTATTGCTACGATAGGTAGACATCTGCAAACGCTATTTCCTTGCAAGGAAGTGTCGCATTCACATTCATTTGAAGTGTAGACGAGGAATACATAACACTTCGCAAATCATATTATACCTTACCATGAAACATAGAAATGAGATGCGATATCGCGTTTTAAGAATCATAAGAACTCTATTGCTACGATACGTACACATCTGCAAACGCTATTTCCTTGCAAGGAAGTGTCGCATTTACATTCATTTGAAGTGTAGACGAGGAATACATAACACTTCGCAAATTATATAATATCTTACCATGAAACATAGAAATGAGATGCGATATCGCGTTTTAAGAAGCATTAGAAATCTATTGCTACGATACGTAGATATCTGCAAACGCTATTTCCTAGCGAGGAAGTGTCGCATTTACATTCATTTGAAGTGTAGACGAGGAATACATGACACTTCGCAAATCATATTATATCTTACCATGAAACATAGAATTGAGATGCGATATCGCGTTTTAAGAAGCATTAGACATCTATTGCTACGATACGTAGACATCTGCAAACGCTATTTCCTAGCGAGGAAGCATCGCATTCACATTCATTTGAAGTGTAGACGAGGAATACATAACACTTCGCAAATCATGTTATATCTTACCATGAAACATAGAAATGAGATGCGATATCGAGTTCTAAGAATCATATGAACTCTATTGCTGCGATACATAGACATCTGCAAACGCTATTTCCTTGCAAGGAAGTGTCGCATTTACCTTCATTTGAAACGTAGACGAGGAATGCATAACAATTCGCAATGAATATTATACCTTACCATGAAACATCGAAATGAGATGCGATATCGCGTTTTAAGAATCATAAGATCTCTATTGCTACGATACGTAGACATCTGCAAACGCTATTTCCTTGCAAGGAAGTGTCGCATTTACATTCATTTGAATCGTAGACGAGGAATGCATAACACTTCGCAAATCATATTATATCTTACCATGAAACATAGAATTGAGATGCGATATCGCGTTTTAAGAAGCATTAGACATCTATTGCTACGATACGTAGACATCTGCAAACGCTATTTCCTAGCGAGGAAGCATCGCATTCACATTCATTTGAAGTGTAGACGAGGAATACATAACACTTCGCAAATCATGTTATATCTTACCATGAAACATAGAAATGAGATGCGATATCTCGTTTTAAGAATCATAAGATCTCTATTGCTACGATACGTAGACATCTGCAAACGCTATTTCCTTGCAAGGAAGTATCGCATTTACATTCATTTGAATCGTAGACGAGGAATGCATAACACTTCGCAATGAATATAATATCTTATCATGGAACATAGATATGAGATGCAATATCTCGTTTTAAGAAGCATTAGAAATCTATTGCTACGATACGTAGACATCTGCAAACGCTATTTCCTTGCAAGGAAGTGTCGCATTTACATTCATTTGAAGTGTAGACGAGCAATACATAACACTTCGCAAATTATATAATATCTTACCATGAAACATAGAAATGAGATGCGATATCGCGTTTTAAGAAGCATTAGAAATCTATTGCTACGATACGTAGACATCTGCAAACGCTATTTCCTAGCGAGGAAGTGTCGCATTCACATTCATTTGAAGTGTACGCAAGGAATACATAACACTTCGCAAATCATATTATACCTTACCATGAAACATAGAAATGAGATGCGATATCGCGTTTTAAGAAGCATTAGAACACTATTGCAACGATACCTAGACATCTGCAGACGCTATTTCCTAGCAAGGAAGTGTCGCATTTACATTCATTTGAAGTGTAGACGATGATTACATGACACTTCGCAAATCATATTATATCTTACCATGAAACATAGAAATGAGATGCATTATCTCGTTTTAAGAAGCATTTGAACTCTATTGCTTCGATACGTAGACATCTGCAAACGCTATTTCCTTGCAAGGAAGTGTCGCATTTACATTCATTTGAAGTGTAGACGAGGAATACATGACACTTCGCAAATCGTATTATATCTTACCATGAAACACAGAAATGAAATGCGATATCGCGTTTTAAGAATCATAAGATCTCTATTGCTACGATACGTAGACATCTGCAAACGCGATTTCCTTGCAAGGAAGTGTCGCATTTGCATTCATTTGAATCCTAGACGAGGAATGCATAACACTTCGCAATGAATGTTATATCTTATCATGAAACATAGATATGAGGTGCTATATCTCGTTTTAAGAAGCATTAAGAATCTATTGCTACGATACGTAGACATCTGCAAACGCTATTTCTTTGCAAGGAAGTTTCGCATTTACATTCATTTGAAGTGTAGACGAGGAATACATAACACTTCGCAAGTCATATTATATCTTACCATGAAACATAGAAATGTGATGCTATATCGCGTGTTAAGAAGCATTAGAAATCTATTGCTACGATACGTAGACATCTGCAAACGCTATTTCTTTGCAAGGAAGTGTCGCATTTACATTCATTTGAAGTGTAGACGAGAAATATATAACACTTAGCAAATCATATTATATCTTACCATGAAACATAGAAATGACATGCGATGTCGCGTTTTAAGAAGCATTAGAACCCCATTGCTACGATAGGTAGACATCTGCAAACGCTATTTCCCTGCAAGGAAGTGTCGCATTTACATTCATTTGAATCGTAGACGAGGAATGCATAACACTTCGCAATGAATATTATATCTTACCATGAAACATAGAAGTGAGATGCGATATCGCGGTTTAAGAAGCATTAGAAATATATTGCTACGATACGTAGATATCTGCAAACGCTATTTCCTAGCGAGGAAGTGTCGCATTCACATTCATTTGAAGTGTAGACGAGGAATACATAACAATTCGCAATGAATATTATACCTTACCATGAAACATCGAAATGAGATGCGATATCGCGTTTTAAGAATCATAAGATCTCTATTGCTACGATACGTAGACATCTGCAAACGCTATTTCCTTGCAAGGAAGTGTCGCATTTACATTCATTTGAATCGTAGACGAGGAATGCATAACACTTCGCAAATCATGTTATATCTTACCATGAAACATAGAAATGAGATGCGATTTCGAGTTTTAAGAATCATATGAACTCTATTGCTACGATACGTAGACATCTGCAAACGCGATTTCCTTGCAAGGAAGTGTCGCATTTGCATTCATTTGAATCCTAGACGAGGAATGCATAACACTTCGCAATGAATGTTATATCTTATCATGAAACATAGATATGAGGTGCTATATCTCGTTTTAAGAAGCATTAAGAATCTATTGCTACGATACGTAGACATCTGCAAACGCTATTTCTTTGCAAGGAAGTGTCGCATTTACATTCATTTGAAGTGTAGACGAGGAATACATAACACTTCGCAAGTCATATTATATCTTACCATGAAACATAGAAATGTGATGCTATATCGCGTGTTAAGAAGCATTAGAAATCTATTGCTACGATACGTAGACATCTGCAAACGCTATTTCTTTGCAAGGAAGTGTCGCATTTACATTCATTTGAAGTGTAGACGAGAAATATATAACACTTAGCAAATCATATTATATCTTACCATGAAACATAGAAATGACATGCGATGTCGCGTTTTAAGAAGCATTAGAACCCCATTGCTACGATAGGTAGACATCTGCAAACGCTATTTCCCTGCAAGGAAGTGTCGCATTTACATTCATTTGAATCGTAGACGAGGAATGCATAACACTTCGCAATGAATATTATATCTTACCATGAAACATAGAAGTGAGATGCGATATCGCGGTTTAAGAAGCATTAGAAATATATTGCTACGATACGTAGATATCTGCAAACGCTATTTCCTAGCGAGGAAGTGTCGCATTCACATTCATTTGAAGTGTAGACGAGGAATACATAACACTTCGCAAACCATATTATATCTTACCATGAAACATAGAAATGAGATGCGATATCGCGTTTTAAGTATCATAAGCACTCCATTGCTACGATACGCAGACATCTGCAAACGCTATTTCCTTGGAAGGAAGTGTCGCATTTACATTCATTTGAATCGTAAGCGAGGAATGCATAACACTACGCAATGAATATTATATCTTATGATGAAACATGGATATGAGATGCAATATCTCGTTTTAAGAAGGATTTGAGCTCAAATGCTACGATACGTAGACATCTGCAGACGCTATTTCCTAGCAAGGAAGTGTCGCATTTACATTCATTTGAAGTGGAGACGAGGAATACATGACACTTCGCAAATCGTATTATATCTTACCATGAAACACAGAAATGAGATGCGATATCGCGTATTAAGAATTATAAGAACTCTATTGCTACGATACGTAGACATCTGCAGACGCTATTTCCTTGCAAAGAAGTGTCGCATTTACATTCATTTGAAGTGCAGACGACGAATACATGACACTTCGCAAATCATATTATATCTTACCATAAAACATAGATATGAGATGCTATATCTCGTTTTAAGAAGCATTTGAACTCTATTGCTACGATACCTACCCAACTGCAGACGCTATATGCTAGCGAGGAAGTGTCGCATTCACATTCATTTGAAGTGTAGACGAGGAATACATGACACTTCGCAAATCATATTATATCTTACCATGAAAGGTAGAAATGAGATGCGATATCGCGTTTTAAGAAGCATTAGAACACTATTGCTACGATACCTAGACATCTGCAGACGCTATTTCCTTGCAAGGAAGTGTCGCATTCACATTCATTTGAAGTGTAGACGAGGAATACATAACACTTCGCAAATCATATTATACCTTACCATGAAACATAGAAATGAGATGCGATATCGCGTTTTAAGAATCATAAGAACTCTATATCTACGATACGTACACATCTGCAAACGCTATTTCCATGCAAGGAAGTGTCGCATTTACATTCATTTGAAGTGTAGACGAGGAATACATAACACTTCGCAAATTATATAATATCTTACCATGAAACATAGAATTGAGATGCGATATCGCGTTTTAAGAAGCATTAGACATCTATTGCTACGAAACGTAGACATCTGCAAACGCTATTTCCTAGCGAGGAAGCATCGCATTCACATTCATTTGAAGTGTAGACGAGGAATACATAACACTTCGCAAATCATGTTATATCTTACCATGAAACACAGAAATGAGATGCGATATCGGGTTTTAAGAATCATATGAACTCTATTGCTACGATACATAGACATCTGCAAACGCTATTTCCTTGCAAGGAAGTGTCGCATTTACCTTCATTTGAATCGTAGACGAGGAATGCATAACAATTCGCAATGAATATTATACCTTACCATGAAACATCGAAATGAGATGCGATATCGCGTTTTAAGAATCATAAGATCTCTATTGCTACGATACGTAGACATCTGCAAACGCTATTTCCTTGCAAGGAAGTGTCGCATTTACATTCATTTGAATCGTAGACGAGGAATGCATAACACTTCGCAAATCATGTTATATCTTACCATGAAACATAGAAATGAGATGCGATTTCGAGTTTTAAGAATCATATGAACTCTATTGCTACGATACATAGACATCTGCAAACGCTATTTCCTTGCAAGGAAGTGTCGCATTTACCTTCATTTGAATCGTAGACGAGGAATGCATAACAATTCGCAATGAATATTATACCTTACCATGAAACATCGAAATGAGATGCGATATCGCGTTTTAAGAATCATAAGATCTCTATTGCTACGATACGTAGACATCTGCAAACGCTATTTCCTTGCAAGGAAGTGTCGCATTTACATTCATTTGAATCGTAGACGAGGAATGCATAACACTTCGCAATGAATATAATATCTTATCATGAAACATAGATATGAGATGCAATATCTCGTTTTAAGAAGCATTTGAACACTACTGCTTCGATACGTAGACATCTGCAAGCGCTATTTCCTTGCAAGGAAGTGTCGCATTTACATTCATTTGAATCGTAGACGAGGAATGCATAACATTTCGCAATGAATATAATATCTTATCATGAAACATAGATATGAGATGCAATATCTCGTTCTAAGAAGCATTTGAACTCTATTGCTTCGATACGTAGAAATCTGCAAGCGCTATTTCCTTGCAAGGAAGTGTCGCATTTACATTCATTTGAAGTGTAGACGAGGAATACATAACACTTCGCAAATCATATTATATCTTACCATGAAACATAGAAATGAGATGCGATATCGCGTTTTAAGAAGCATTAGAACTCTATTGCTACGATAGGTAGACATCTGCAAACGCTATTTCCTTGCAAGGAAGTGTCGCATTCACATTCATTTGAAGTGTAGACGAGGAATACATAACACTTCGCAAATCATATTATACCTTACCATGAAACATAGAAATGAGATGCGATATCGCGTTTTAAGAATCATAAGAACTCTATTGCTACGATACGTACACATCTGCAAACGCTATTTCCTTGCAAGGAAGTGTCGCATTTACATTCATTTGAAGTGTAGACGAGGAATACATAACACTTCGCAAATTATATAATATCTTACCATGAAACATAGAAATGAGATGCGATATCGCGTTTTAAGAAGCATTAGAAATCTATTGCTACGATACGTAGATATCTGCAAACGCTATTTCCTAGCGAGGAAGTGTCGCATTTACATTCATTTGAAGTGTAGACGAGGAATACATGACACTTCGCAAATCATATTATATCTTACCATGAAACATAGAATTGAGATGCGATATCGCGTTTTAAGAAGCATTAGACATCTATTGCTACGATACGTAGACATCTGCAAACGCTATTTCCTAGCGAGGAAGCATCGCATTCCCATTCATTTGAAGTGCAGACGAGGAATACATAACACTTCGCAAATCATGTTATATCTTACCATGAAACATAGAAATGAGATGCGATATCGAGTTTTAAGAATCATATGAACTCTATTGCTGCGATACATAGACATCTGCAAACGCTATTTCCTTGCAAGGAAGTGTCGCATTTACCTTCATTTGAATCGTAGACGAGGAATGCATAACAATTCGCAATGAATATTATACCTTACCATGAAACATCGAAATGAGATGCGATATCGCGTTTTAAGAATCATAAGATCTCTATTGCTACGATACGTAGACATCTGCAAACGCTATTTCCTTGCAAGGAAGTGTCGCATTTACATTCATTTGAATCGTAGACGAGGAATGCATAACACTTCGCAAATCATATTATATCTTACCATGAAACATAGAATTGAGATGCGATATCGCGTTTTAAGAAGCATTAGACATCTATTGCTACGATACGTAGACATCTGCAAACGCTATTTCCTAGCGAGGAAGCATCGCATTCACATTCATTTGAAGTGTAGACGAGGAATACATAACACTTCGCAAATCATGTTATATCTTACCATGAAACATAGAAATGAGATGCGATATCGCGTTTTAAGAATCATAAGATCTCTATTGCTACGATACGTAGACATCTGCAAACGCTATTTCCTTGCAAGGAAGTATCGCATTTACATTCATTTGAATCGTAGACGAGGAATGCATAACACTTCGCAATGAATATAATATCTTATCATGGAACATAGATATGAGATGCAATATCTCGTTTTAAGAAGCATTTGAATTCTATTGCTTCGATACGTAGACATCTGCAAGCGCTATTTCCTTGCAAGGAAGTGTCGCATTTACATTCATTTGAAGTGTAGGCGAGGTATACATGACACTTCGCAAATCATATTATATCTTACCATGAAACATAGAAATGAGATGCGATATCGCGTTTTAAGAAGCATTAGAAATCTATTGCTACGATACGTAGACATCTGCAAACGCTATTTCCTTGCAAGGAAGTGTCGCATTTACATTCATTTGAAGTGTAGACGAGCAATACATAACACTTCGCAAATTATATAATATCTTACCATGAAACATAGGAATGAGATGCGATATCGCGTTTTAAGAAGCATTAGAAATCTATTGCTACGATACGTAGACATCTGCAAACGCTATTTCCTAGCGAGGAAGTGTCGCATTCACATTCATTTGAAGTGTACGCAAGGAATACATAACACTTCGCAAATCATATTATACCTTACCATGAAACATAGAAATGAGATGCGATATCGCGTTTTAAGAAGCATTAGAACACTATTGCAACGATACCTAGACATCTGCAGACGCTATTTCCTAGCAAGGAAGTGTCGCATTTACATTCATTTGAAGTGTAGACGATGATTACATGACACTTCGCAAATCATATTATATCTTACCATGAAACATAGAAATGAGATGCATTATCTCGTTTTAAGAAGCATTTGAACTCTATTGCTTCGATACGTAGACATCTGCAAACGCTATTTCCTTGCAAGGAAGTGTCGCATTTACATTCATTTGAAGTGTAGACGATGATTACATGACACTTCGCAAATCATATTATATCTTACCATGAAAGATAGAAATGAGATGCGATATCGCGTTTTAAGAAGCATTAGAACACTATTGCTACGATACCTAGACATCTGCAGACGCTATTTCCTAGCAAGGAAGTGTCGCATTTACATTCATTTGAAGTGTAGACGATGAATACATGACACTTCGCAAATCATATTATATCTTACCTTGAAACATAGAAATGAGATGCGATATCGCGTTTTAAGAAGCATTAGAAATCTATTGCTACGATACGTAGACATCTGCAAACGCTATTTCCTTGCAAGGAAGTGTCGCATTTACATTCATTTGAATCGTAGACGAGGAATGCATAACATTTCGCAATGAATATAATATCTTATCATGAAACATGGATATGAGATGCA
Source organism: Xylocopa sonorina (assembly GCF_050948175.1). Lineage (NCBI taxonomy): Eukaryota > Metazoa > Arthropoda > Insecta > Hymenoptera > Apidae > Xylocopa > Xylocopa sonorina. Next base: position 178,911 of record NW_027490310.1, read on the forward strand.
ATATCTCGTTCTAAGAAGCATATGAACTCTATTGCTTCGATACGTAGACATCTGCAAACGCTATTTCCTTGCAAGGAAGTGTCGCATTTACATTCATTTGAAGTGTAGACGAGGAATACATACCACTTCGCAAATCATATTATATCTTACCATGAAACATAGAAATGAGATGCGATATCGCGTTTTAAGAAGCATTAGAACTCTATTGCTACGATAGGTAGACATCTGCAAACGCTATTTCCTTGCAAGGAAGTGTCGCATTCACATTCATTTGAAGTGTAGACGAGGAATACATAACACTTCGCAAATCATATTATACCTTACCATGAAACATAGAAATGAGATGCGATATCGCGTTTTAAGAATCATAAGAACTCTATTGCTACGATACGTACACATCTGCAAACGCTATTTCCTTGCAAGGAAGTGTCGCATTTACATTCATTTGAAGTGTAGACGATGAATACATGACACTTCGCAAATCATATTATATCTTACCATGAAACATAGAAATGAGATGCGATATCGCGTTTTAAGAAGCATTAGAAATCTATTGCTACGATACGTAGATATCTGCAAACGCTATTTCCTAGCGAGGAAGTGTCGCATTTACATTCATTTGAAGTGTAGACGAGGAATACATGACACTTCGCAAATCATATTATATCTTACCATGAAACATAGAATTGAGATGCGATATCGCGTTTTAAGAAGCATTAGACATCTATTGCTACGATACGTAGACATCTGCAAACGCTATTTCCTAGCGAGGAAGCATCGCATTCACATTCAATTGAAGTGTAGGCGAGGAATACATAACACTTCGCAAATCATGTTATATCTTACCATGAAACATAGAAATGAGATGCGATATCGAGTTTTAAGAATCATATGAACTCTATTGCTACGATACATAGACATCTGCAAACGCTATTTCCTTGCAAGGAAGTGTCGCATTTACCTTCATTTGAATCGTAGACGAGGAATGCATAACAATTCGCAATGAATATTATACCTTACCATAAAACATCGAAATGAGATGCGATATCGCGTTTTAAGAATCATAAGATCTCTATTGCTACGATACGTAGGCATCTGCAAACGCTATTTCCTTGCAAGGAAGTGTCGCATTTACATTCATTTGAATCGTAGACGAGGAATGCATAACACTTCGCAAATCATATTATATCTTACCATGAAACATAGAATTGAGATGCGATATCGCGTTTTAAGAAGCATTAGACATCTATTGCTACGATACGTAGACATCTGCAAACGCTATTTCCTAGCGAGGAAGCATCGCATTCACATTCATTTGAAGTGTAGACGAGGAATACATAACACTTCGCAAATCATGTTATATCTTACCATGAAACATAGAAATGAGATGCGATATCGAGTTTTAAGAATCATATGAACTCTATTGCTACGATACATAGACATCTGCAAACGCTATTTCCTTGCAAGGAAGTGTCGCATTTACCTTCATTTGAATCGTAGACGAGGAATGCATAACAATTCGCAATGAATATTATACCTTACCATGAAACATCGAAATGAGATGCGATATCGCGTTTTAAGAATCATAAGATCTCTATTGCTACGATACGTAGACATCTGCAAACGCTATTTCCTTGCAAGGAAGTGTCGCATTTACATTCATTTGAATCGTAGACGAGGAATGCATAACACTTCGCAATGAATATAATATCTTATCATGAAACATAGATATGAGATGCAATATCTCGTTTTAAGAAGCATTTGAACACTACTGCTTCGATACGTAGACATCTGCAAGCGCTATTTCCTTGCAAGGAAGTGTCGCATTTACATTCATTTGAAGTGTAGACGAGGAATACATGACACTTCGCAAATCATATTATATCTTACCATGAAACATAGAATTGAGATGCGATTTCGCGTTTTAAGAAGCATTAGACATCTATTGCTACGATACGTAGACATCTGCAAACGCTATTTCCTAGCGAGGAAGCATCGCATTCACATTCAATTGAAGTGTAGGCGAGGAATACATAACACTTCGCAAATCATGTTATATCTTACCATGAAACATAGAAATGAGATGCGATATCGAGTTTTAAGAATCATATGAACTCTATTGCTACGATACATAGACATCTGCAAACGCTATTTCCTTGCAAGGAAGTGTCGCATTTACCTTCATTTGAATCGTAGACGAGGAATGCATAACAATTCGCAATGAATATTATACCTTACCATGAAACATCGAAATGAGATGCGATATCGAGTTTTAAGAATCATATGAACTCTATTGCTACGATACATAGACATCTGCAAACGCTATTTCCTTGCAAGGAAGTGTCGCATTTACCTTCATTTGAATCGTAGACGAGGAATGCATAACAATTCGCAATGAATATTATACCTTACCATGAAACATAGAAATGAGATGCGATATCGCGTTTTAAGAAGCATTAGAACTCTATTGCTACGATAGGTAGACATCTGCAAACGCTATTTCCTTGCAAGGAAGTGTCGCATTCACATTCATTTGAAGTGTAGACGAGGAATACATAACACTTCGCAAATCATATTATACCTTACCATGAAACATAGAAATGAGATGCGATATCGCGTTTTAAGAATCATAAGAACTCTATTGCTACGATACGTACACATCTGCAAACGCTATTTCCTTGCAAGGAAGTGTCGCATTTACATTCATTTGAAGTGCAGACGATGAATACATGACACTTCGCAAATCATATTATATCTTACCATGAAACATAGAAATGAGATGCGATATCGCGTTTTAAGAAGCATTAGAAATCTATTGCTACGATACGTAGATATCTGCAAACGCTATTTCCTAGCGAGGAAGTGTCGCATTAACATTCATTTGAAGTGTAGACGAGGAATACATGACACTTCGCAAATCATATTATATCTTACCATGAAACATAGAATTGAGATGCGATATCGCGTTTTAAGAAGCATTAGACATCTATTGCTACGATACGTAGACATCTGCAAACGCTATTTCCTAGCGAGGAAGCATCGCATTCACATTCAATTGAAGTGTAGGCGAGGAATACATAACACTTCGCAAATCATGTTATATCTTACCATGAAACATAGAAATGAGATGCGATATCGAGTTTTAAGAATCATATGAACTCTATTGCTACGATACATAGACATCTGCAAACGCTATTTCCTTGCAAGGAAGTGTCGCATTTACCTTCATTTGAATCGTAGACGAGGAATGCATAACAATTCGCAATGAATATTATACCTTACCATGAAACATCGAAATGAGATGCGATATCGCGTTTTAAGAATCATAAGATCTCTATTGCTACGATACGTAGGCATCTGCAAACGCTATTTCCTTGCAAGGAAGTGTCGCATTTACATTCATTTGAATCGTAGACGAGGAATGCATAACACTTCGCAAATCATATTATATCTTACCATGAAACATAGAATTGAGATGCGATATCGCGTTTTAAGAAGCATTAGACATCTATTGCTACGATACGTAGACATCTGCAAACGCTATTTCCTAGCGAGGAAGCATCGCATTCACATTCATTTGAAGTGTAGACGAGGAATACATAACACTTCGCAAATCATGTTATATCTTACCATGAAACATAGAAATGAGATGCGATATCGAGTTCTAAGAATCATATGAACTCTATTGCTACGATACATAGACATCTGCAAACGCTATTTCCTTGCAAGGAAGTGTCGCATTTACCTTCATTAGAATCGTAGACGAGGAATGCATAACAATTCGCAATGAATATTATACCTTACCATGAAACATCGAAATGAGATGCGATATCGCGTTTTAAGAATCATAAGATCTCTATTGCTACGATACGTAGACATCTGCAAACGCTATTTCCTTGCAAGGAAGTGTCGCATTTACATTCATTTGAATCGTAGACGAGGAATGCATAACACTTCGCAATGAATATAATATCTTATCATGAAACATAGATATGAGATGCAATATCTCGTTTTAAGAAGCATTTGAACACTACTGCTTCGATACGTAGACATCTGCAAGCGCTATTTCCTTGCAAGGAAGTGTCGCATTTACATTCATTTGAAGTGTAGACGAGGAATACATAACACTTCGCAAATCATATTATATCTTACCATGAAACATAGAATTGAGATGCGATATCGCGTTTTAAGAAGCATTAGACATCTATTGCTACGATACGTAGACATCTGCAAACGCTATTTCCTAGCGAGGAAGCATCGCATTCACATTCATTTGAAGTGTAGACGAGGAATACATAACACTTCGCAAATCATGTTATATCTTACCATGAAACATAGAAATGAGATGCGATATCGAGTTTTAAGAATCATATGAACTCTATTGCTACGATACATAGACATCTGCAAACGCTATTTCCTTGCAAGGAAGTGTCGCATTTACCTTCATTTGAATCGTAGACGAGGAATGCATAACAATTCGCAATGAATATTATACCTTACCATGAAACATCGAAATGAGATGCGATATCGCGTTTTAAGAACCATAAGATCTCTATTACTACGATACGTAGACATCTGCAAACGCTATTTCCTTGCAAGGAAGTATCGCATTTACATTCATTTGAATCGTAGACGAGGAATGCATAACACTTCGCAATGAATATAGTATCTTATCATGGAACATAGATATGAGATGCAATATCTCGTTTTAAGAAGCATTTGAATTCTATTGCTTCGATACGTAGACATCTGCAAGCACTATTTCCTTGCAAGGAAGTGTCGCATTTACATTCATTTGAAGTGTAGGCGAGGTATACATGACACTTCGCAAATCATATTATATCTTACCATGAAACATAGAAATGAGATGCGATATCGCGTTTTAAGAAGCATTAGAAATCTATTGCTACGATACGTAGATATCTGCAAACGCTATTTCCTAGCGAGGAAGTGTCGCATTTACATTCATTTGAAGTGTAGACGAGGAATACATGACACTTCGCAAATCATATTATATCTTACCATGAAACATAGATATGAGATGCGATATCGCGTTTTAAGAAGCATTAGACATCTATTGCTACGATACGTAGACATCTGCAAACGCTATTTCCTAGCGAGGAAGCATCGCATTCACATTCAATTGAAGTGTAGGCGAGGAATACATAACACTTCGCAAATCATGTTATATCTTACCATGAAACATAGAAATGAGATGCGATATCGAGTTTTAAGAATCATATGAACTCTATTGCTACGATACATAGACATCTGCAAACGCTATTTCCTTGCAAGGAAGTGTCGCATTTACCTTCATTTGAATCGTAGACGAGGAATGCATAACAATTCGCAATGAATATTATACCTTACCATGAAACATCGAAATGAGATGCGATATCGCGTTTTAAGAATCATAAGATCTCTATTGCTACGATACGTAGGCATCTGCAAACGCTATTTCCTTGCAAGGAAGTGTCGCATTTACATTCATTTGAATCGTAGACGAGGAATGCATAACACTTCGCAAATCATATTATATCTTACCATGAAACATAGAATTGAGATGCGATATCGCGTTTTAAGAAGCATTAGACATCTATTGCTACGATACGTAGACATCTGCAAACGCTATTTCCTAGCGAGGAAGCATCGCATTCACATTCATTTGAAGTGTAGACGAGGAATACATAACACTTCGCAAATCATGTTATATCTTACCATGAAACATAGAAATGAGATGCGATATCGAGTTTTAAGAATCATATGAACTCTATTGCTACGATACATAGACATCTGCAAACGCTATTTCCTTGCAAGGAAGTGTCGCATTTACCTTCATTTGAATCGTAGACGAGGAATGCATAACAATTCGCAATGAATATTATACCTTACCATGAAACATCGAAATGAGATGCGATATCGCGTTTTAAGAATCATAAGATCTCTATTGCTACGATACGTAGACATCTGCAAACGCTATTTCCTTGCAAGGAAGTGTCGCATTTACATTCATTTGAATCGTAGACGAGGAATGCATAACACTTCGCAATGAATATAATATCTTATCATGAAACATAGATATGAGATGCAATATCTCGTTTTAAGAAGCATTTGAACACTACTGCTTCGATACGTAGACATCTGCAAGCGCTATTTCCATGCAAGGAAGTATCGCATTTACATTCATTTGAATCGTAGACGAGGAATGCATAACACTTCGCAATGAATATAATATCTTATCATGGAACATAGATATGAGATGCAATATCTCGTTTTAAGAAGCATTTGAATTCTTTTGCTTCGATACGTAGACATCTGCAAGCGCTATTTCCTTGCAAGGAAGTGTCGCATTTACATTCATTTGAAGTGTAGGCGAGGTATACATGACACTTCGCAAATCATATTATATCTTACCATGAAACATAGAAATGAGATGCGATATCGCGTTTTAAGAAGCATTAGAAATCTATTGCTACGATACGTAGACATCTGCAAACGCTATTTCCTTGCAAGGAAGTGTCGCATTTACATTCATTTGAAGTGTAGACGAGGAATACATAACACTTCGCAAATTATATAATATCTTACCATGAAACATAGAAATGAGATGCGATATCGCGTTTTAAGAAGCATTAGAAATCTATTGCTACGATACGTAGACATCTGCAAACGCTATTTCCTAGCGAGGAAGTGTCGCATTTACATTCATTTGAAGTGTAGACGAGGAATACATGACACTTCGCAAATCATATTATATCTTACCATGAAACATAGAAATGAGATGCGATATCGCGTTTTAAGAAGCATTAGACATCTATTGCTACTATACGTAGACATCTGCAAACGCTATTTCCTAGCGAGGAAGCATCGCATTCACATTCATTTGAAGTGTAGACGAGGAATACATAACACTTCGCAAATCATGTTATATCTTACCATGACACATAGAAATGAGATGCGATATCGAGTTTTAAGAATCATATGAACTCTATTGCTACGATACATAGACATCTGCAAACGCTATTTCCTTGCAAGGAAGTGTCGCATTTACCTTCATTTGAATCGAAGACGAGGAATGCATAACAATTTGCAATGAATATTATACCTTACCATGAAACATAGAAATGAGATGCGATATCGCGTTTTAAGAAGCATTAGAAATCTATTGCTACGATACGTAGACATCTGCAAACGCTATTTCCTAGCGAGGAAGTGTCGCATTCACATTCATTTGAAGTGTACGCAAGGAATACATAACACTTCGCAAATCATATTATATCTTACCATGAATCATAGAAATGAGATGCGATATCGCGTTTTAAGAATCATAAGATCTCTATTGCAACGATACGTAGACATCTGCAATCGCTATTTCCTTGCAAGGAAGTGTCGCATTTACATTCATTTGAAGTGTAGACGAGGAATACACAACACTGCGCAAATCATATTATATCTTACCATGAAACATAGAAATGAGATGCGATATCGCGTTTTAAGAAGCATTAGAAAGCTATTGCTACGATACGTAGACAACTGCAAACGCTATTTCCTTGCAAGGAAGTGTCGCATTTACATTCATTTGAATCGTAGACGAGGAATGCACAACACTTCGCAATGAATATTATATCTTATCATGAACCATAGATATGAGATGCAATATCTCTTTTTAAGATGCATTTGAACTCCATTGCTACAATACCTAGACATCTGCAGACGCTATTTCCTAGCAAGGAAGTGTCGTATTTACATTCATTTGAAGTGTAGACGAGGAATACATGACACTTCGCAAATCATATTACATCTTACCATGAAACATAGAAATGTGATGCGATATCGCGTTTTAAGAAGCATTATAAATCTATTGCTACGATACGTAGACATCTGCAAACGCTATTTCTTTGCAAGGAAGTGTCGCATTTACATTCATTTGAAGTGTAGACGAGGAATACATAACACTTCGCAAATCATATTATATCTTATCATGAAACGTAGATATGTGATGCAATATCTCGTTTTAAGAAGCATCAGAACTCTATTGCTTCGATACGTAGACATCTGCAACCGCTATTTCCTTGCAAGGAAGTGTCGCATTTACTTTCATTTGAAGTGTAGACGAGGAATACATGACACTTCGCAAATTATAAAATATCTTACCATGAAACATAGAAATGAGATGCGATATCGCGTTTTAAGAAGCATTAGAAAGCTATTGCTACGATACGTAGACAACTGCAAACGCTATTTCCTTGCAAGGAAGTGTCGCATTTACATTCATTTGAATCGTAGACGAGGAATGCACAACACTTCGCAATGAATATTATATCTTATCATGAACCATAGATATGAGATGCAATATCTCTTTTTAAGAAGCATTTGAACTCCATTGCTACAATACCTAGACATCTGCAGACGCTATTTCCTAGCAAGGACGTGTCGTATTTACATTCATTTGAAGTGTAGACGAGGAATACATGACACTTCGCAAATCATATTACATCTTACCATGAAACATAGAAATGTGATGCGATATCGCGTTTTAAGAAGCATTATAAATCTATTGCTACGATACGTAGACATCTGCAAACGCTATTTCTTTGCAAGGAAGTGTCGCATTTACATTCATTTGAAGTGTAGACGAGGAATACATAACACTTCGCAAATCATATTATATCATATCATGAAACGTAGATATGTGATGCAATATCTCGTTTTAAGAAGCATCTGAACTCTATTGCTTCGATACGTAGACATCTGCAACCGCTATGTCCTTGCAAGGAAGTGTCGCATTTACTTTCATTTGAAGTGTAGACGAGGAATACATAACACTTTGCAAATTATAAAATATCTTACCATGAAACATAGAAATGAGATGCGATATCGCGTTTTAAGAAGCATTAGAAATCTATTGAGACGATACGTAGACATCTGCAAACGCTATTTCTTTGCAAGGAAGTGTCGCATTTACATTCATTTGAAGTGTAGACGAGGAATACATGACACTTCGCAAATCGTATTATATCTTACCATGAAACACAGAAATGAAATGCGATATCGCGTTTTAAGAATCATAAGATCTCTATTGCTACGATACGTAGACATCTGCAAACGCGATTTCCTTGCAAGGAAGTGTCGCATTTGCATTCATTTGAATCCTAGACGAGGAATGCATAACACTTCGCAATGAATGTTATATCTTATCATGAAACATAGATATGAGGTGCTATATCTCGTTTTAAGAAGCATTTTAACGCTACTGCTACGATACCTAGACATCAGCAGACGCTATTTCCTAGCAAGGAAGTGCCGCATTTACATTCATTTGAAGTGTAGACGAGGAATACGTGACACTACGCAAATCATATTATATCTTACCATGAAACATAGAAATGAGATGCGATATCGCGTTTTAAGTATCATAAGAACTCCATTGCTACGATACGTAGACATCTGCAAACGCTATTTCCTTGGAAGGAAGTGTCGCATTTACATTCATTTGAATCGTAGACGAGGAATGCATAACACTACGCAATGAATATTATATCTTATGATGAAACATAGATATGAGATGCAATATCTCGTTTTAAGAAGGATTTGAACTCAAATGCTACGATACCTAGACATCTGCAGACGCCATTTCCTAGCAAGGAAGTGTCGCATTAACATTCATTTGAAGTGTAGACGAGGAATACATGACACTTCGCAAATCGTATTATACCTTACCATGAAACACAGAAATGAAATGCGATACCGCGTTATAAGAATCATAAGAATTCTATTGCTACGATACGTAGACACTGCAAACGCTATTTCCTTGCAAGAATGTGTCGCATTTACATTCATTTGAATCGTAGACGAGGAATGCATGACAATTCGCAAATCATATTATATCTTACAATGAAAAATAGAAATGAGATGCGATATCGCGTTTTAAGAAGCATTAGAAATCTATTGTTACGATACGTAGACATCTGCAAACGCCATTTCTTTGCAAGGAAGTGTCGCATTTACATTCATTTGAAGTGTAGACGAGGAATACATAACACTTTGCAAATTATAAAATATCTCACCATGAAACATAGAAATGAGATGCAATATCGCGTTTTAAGAATCATAAGAACTCTATTGCTACGATACGTAGACATCTGCAGACGCTATTTTCTTGCAAGGAAGTGTCGCATTTACATTCATTTGAAGTGTAGACGAGGAATACATGACACTTCGCAAATCATATTATATCTTACAATGAAACATAGAAATGAGATGCGATATCGCGTTTTAAGAAGCATTAGAAATCTATTGAGACGATACGTAGACATCTGCAAACGCTATTTCTTTGCAAGGAAGTGTCGCATTTACATTCATTTGAAGTGTGGACGAGGAATACATAACACTTCGCAAATCATATTATATCTTACCATGAAACATAGAGATGAGATGCGATATCGCGTTTTAAGAATCATAAGAACTCCATTGCTACGATACGTAGACATCAGCAAACGCTATTTCCTTGCAAGGAAGTGTCGCATTTACATTCATTTGAAGTGTAGACGAGGAATACATGACACTTCGCAAATCATATTATATCTTACCATGAAACATAGAAATGAGATGCGATATCGCGTTTTAAGAATCATAAGAACTCTATTGCTACGATACGTAGACATCTGCAGACGCTATTTCCTAGCATGGAAGTGTCGCATTTACATTCACTTGAAGTGTAGACGAGGAATACATGACACTTCGCAATGAATATTATATCTTATCATGAAACATAGATATGAGGTGCTATATCTCGTTTTAAGAAGCATTTTAACTCTATTGCTACGATACCTAGACATCTGCAGACGCTATTTCTTTGCAAGGAAGTGTCGCATTTACATTCATTTGAAGTGTAGACGAGGAATACATAACACTTTGCAAATTATAAAATATCTTACCATGAAACATAGAAATGAGATGCAATATCGCGTTTTAAGAAGCATTAGAACACTATTGCTACGATACCTAGACATCTGCAGACGCTATTTCTTAGCATGGAAGTGTCGCATTTACATTCATTTGAAGTGTAGACGAGGAATACATGACACTTCGCAAATCATATTATATCTTACAATGAAACATAGAAATGAGATGCGATATCGCGTTTTAAGAATCATAAGATCTCTATTGCTACGATACGTAGACATCTGCAAACGCTATTTCCTTGCAAGGAAGTGTCGCATTTACATTCATTTGAATCGTAGACGAGGAATGCATAACACTTCGCAATGAATATAATATCTTATCATGAAACATAGATATGAGATGCAATATCTCGTTTTAAGAACCATTTGAACACTACTGCTTCGATACGTAGACATCTGCAAGCGCTATTTCCTTGCAAGGAAGTGTCGCATTTACATTCATTTGAAGTGTAGACGAGGAATACATAACACTTCGCAAATCATATTATATCTTACCATGAAACATAGAATTGAGATGCGATATCGCGTTTTAAGAAGCATTAGACATCTATTGCTACGATACGTAGACATCTGCAAACGCTATTTCCTAGCGAGGAAGCATCGCATTCACATTCATTTGAAGTGTAGACGAGGAATACATAACACTTCGCAAATCATGTTATATCTTACCATGAAACATAGAAATGAGATGCGATATCGAGTTTTAAGAATCATATGAACTCTATTGCTACGATACATAGACATCTGCAAACGCTATTTCCTTGCAAGGAAGTGTCGCATTTACCTTCATTTGAATCGTAGACGAGGAATGCATAACAATTCGCAATGAATATTATACCTTACCATGAAACATCGAAATGAGATGCGATATCGCGTTTTAAGAACCATAAGATCTCTATTACTACGATACGTAGACATCTGCAAACGCTATTTCCTTGCAAGGAAGTATCGCATTTACATTCATTTGAATCGTAGACGAGGAATGCATAACACTTCGCAATGAATATAGTATCTTATCATGGAACATAGATATGAGATGCAATATCTCGTTTTAAGAAGCATTTGAATTCTATTGCTTCGATACGTAGACATCTGCAAGCGCTATTTCCTTGCAAGGAAGTGTCGCATTTACATTCATTTGAAGTGTAGGCGAGGTATACATGACACTTCGCAAATCATATTATATCTTACCATGAAACATAGAAATGAGATGCGATATCGCGTTTTAAGAAGCATTAGAAATCTATTGCTACGATACGTAGATATCTGCAAACGCTATTTCCTAGCGAGGAAGTGTCGCATTTACATTCATTTGAAGTGTAGACGAGGAATACATGACACTTCGCAAATCATATTATATCTTACCATGAAACATAGATATGAGATGCGATATCGCGTTTTAAGAAGCATTAGACATCTATTGCTACGATACGTAGACATCTGCAAACGCTATTTCCTAGCGAGGAAGCATCGCATTCACATTCAATTGAAGTGTAGGCGAGGAATACATAACACTTCGCAAATCATGTTATATCTTACCATGAAACATAGAAATGAGATGCGATATCGAGTTTTAAGAATCATATGAACTCTATTGCTACGATACATAGACATCTGCAAACGCTATTTCCTTGCAAGGAAGTGTCGCATTTACCTTCATTTGAATCGTAGACGAGGAATGCATAACAATTCGCAATGAATATTATACCTTACCATGAAACATCGAAATGAGATGCGATATCGCGTTTTAAGAATCATAAGATCTCTATTGCTACGATACGTAGGCATCTGCAAACGCTATTTCCTTGCAAGGAAGTGTCGCATTTACATTCATTTGAATCGTAGACGAGGAATGCATAACACTTCGCAAATCATATTATATCTTACCATGAAACATAGAATTGAGATGCGATATCGCGTTTTAAGAAGCATTAGACATCTATTGCTACGATACGTAGACATCTGCAAACGCTATTTCCTAGCGAGGAAGCATCGCATTCACATTCATTTGAAGTGTAGACGAGGAATACATAACACTTCGCAAATCATGTTATATCTTACCATGAAACATAGAAATGAGATGCGATATCGAGTTTTAAGAATCATATGAACTCTATTGCTACGATACATAGACATCTGCAAACGCTATTTCCTTGCAAGGAAGTGTCGCATTTACCTTCATTTGAATCGTAGACGAGGAATGCATAACAATTCGCAATGAATATTATACCTTACCATGAAACATCGAAATGAGATGCGATATCGCGTTTTAAGAATCATAAGATCTCTATTGCTACGATACGTAGACATCTGCAAACGCTATTTCCTTGCAAGGAAGTGTCGCATTTACATTCATTTGAATCGTAGACGAGGAATGCATAACACTTCGCAATGAATATAATATTTTATCATGAAACATAGATATGAGATGCAATATCTCGTTTTAAGAAGCATTTGAACACTACTGCTTCGATACGTAGACATCTGCAAGCGCTATTTCCTTGCAAGGAAGTATCGCATTTACATTCATTTGAATCGTAGACGAGGAATGCATAACACTTCGCAATGAATATAATATCTTATCATGGAACATAGATATGAGATGCAATATCTCGTTTTAAGAAGCATTTGAATTCTTTTGCTTCGATACGTAGACATCTGCAAGCGCTATTTCCTTGCAAGGAAGTGTCGCATTTACATTCATTTGAAGTGTAGGCGAGGTATACATGACACTTCGCAAATCATATTATATCTTACCATGAAACATAGAAATGAGATGCGATATCGCGTTTTAAGAAGCATTAGAAATCTATTGCTACGATACGTAGACATCTGCAAACGCTATTTCCTTGCAAGGAAGTGTCGCATTTACATTCATTTGAAGTGTAGACGAGGAATACATAACACTTCGCAAATTATATAATATCTTACCATGAAACATAGAAATGAGATGCGATATCGCGTTTTAAGAAGCATTAGAAATCTATTGCTACGATACGTAGACATCTGCAAACGCTATTTCCTAGCGAGGAAGTGTCGCATTTACATTCATTTGAAGTGTAGACGAGGAATACATGACACTTCGCAAATCATATTATATCTTACCATGAAACATAGAAATGAGATGCGATATCGCGTTTTAAGAAGCATTAGACATCTATTGCTACTATACGTAGACATCTGCAAACGCTATTTCCTAGCGAGGAAGCATCGCATTCACATTCATTTGAAGTGTAGACGAGGAATACATAACACTTCGCAAATCATGTTATATCTTACCATGACACATAGAAATGAGATGCGATATCGAGTTTTAAGAATCATATGAACTCTATTGCTACGATACATAGACATCTGCAAACGCTATTTCCTTGCAAGGAAGTGTCGCATTTACCTTCATTTGAATCGAAGACGAGGAATGCATAACAATTTGCAATGAATATTATACCTTACCATGAAACATAGAAATGAGATGCGATATCGCGTTTTAAGAAGCATTAGAAATCTATTGCTACGATACGTAGACATCTGCAAACGCTATTTCCTAGCGAGGAAGTGTCGCATTCACATTCATTTGAAGTGTACGCAAGGAATACATAACACTTCGCAAATCATATTATATCTTACCATGAATCATAGAAATGAGATGCGATATCGCGTTTTAAGAATCATAAGATCTCTATTGCAACGATACGTAGACATCTGCAATCGCTATTTCCTTGCAAGGAAGTGTCGCATTTACATTCATTTGAAGTGTAGACGAGGAATACACAACACTGCGCAAATCATATTATATCTTACCATGAAACATAGAAATGAGATGCGATATCGCGTTTTAAGAAGCATTAGAAAGCTATTGCTACGATACGTAGACAACTGCAAACGCTATTTCCTTGCAAGGAAGTGTCGCATTTACATTCATTTGAATCGTAGACGAGGAATGCACAACACTTCGCAATGAATATTATATCTTATCATGAACCATAGATATGAGATGCAATATCTCTTTTTAAGATGCATTTGAACTCCATTGCTACAATACCTAGACATCTGCAGACGCTATTTCCTAGCAAGGAAGTGTCGTATTTACATTCATTTGAAGTGTAGACGAGGAATACATGACACTTCGCAAATCATATTACATCTTACCATGAAACATAGAAATGTGATGCGATATCGCGTTTTAAGAAGCATTATAAATCTATTGCTACGATACGTAGACATCTGCAAACGCTATTTCTTTGCAAGGAAGTGTCGCATTTACATTCATTTGAAGTGTAGACGAGGAATACATAACACTTCGCAAATCATATTATATCTTATCATGAAACGTAGATATGTGATGCAATATCTCGTTTTAAGAAGCATCAGAACTCTATTGCTTCGATACGTAGACATCTGCAACCGCTATTTCCTTGCAAGGAAGTGTCGCATTTACTTTCATTTGAAGTGTAGACGAGGAATACATAACACTTTGCAAATTATAAAATATCTTACCATGAAACATAGAAATGAGATGCGATATCGCGTTTTAAGAAGCATTAGAAATCTATTGAGACGATACGTAGACATCTGCAAACGCTATTTCTTTGCAAGGAAGTGTCGCATTTACATTCATTTGAAGTGTAGACGAGGAATACATGACACTTCGCAAATCGTATTATATCTTACCATGAAACACAGAAATGAAATGCGATATCGCGTTTTAAGAATCATAAGATCTCTATTGCTACGATACGTAGACATCTGCAAACGCGATTTCCTTGCAAGGAAGTGTCGCATTTGCATTCATTTGAATCCTAGACGAGGAATGCATAACACTTCGCAATGAATGTTATATCTTATCATGAAACATAGATATGAGGTGCTATATCTCGTTTTAAGAAGCATTTTAACTCTACTGCTACGATACCTAGACATCAGCAGACGCTATTTCCTAGCAAGGAAGTGCCGCATTTACATTCATTTGAAGTGTAGACGAGGAATACGTGACACTACGCAAATCATATTATATCTTACCATGAAACATAAAAATGAGATGCGATATCGCGTTTTAAGTATCATAAGAACTCCATTGCTACGATACGTAGACATCTGCAAACGCTATTTCCTTGGAAGGAAGTGTCGCATTTACATTCATTTGAATCGTAGACGAGGAATGCATAACACTACGCAATGAATATTATATCTTATGATGAAACATAGATATGAGATGCAATATCTCGTTTTAAGAAGGATTTGAACTCAAATGCTACGATACCTAGACATCTGCAGACGCCATTTCCTAGCAAGGAAGTGTCGCATTAACATTCATTTGAAGTGTAGACGAGGAATACATGACACTTCGCTAATCGTATTATATCTTACCATGAAACACAGAAATGAAATGCGATATCGCGTTATAAGAATCATAAGAACTCTATTGCTACGATACGTAGACACTGCAAACGCTATTTCCTTGCAAGAATGTGTCGCATTTACATTCATTTGAATCGTAGACGAGGAATGCATAACACTTCGCATTGAATATTACATCTTACCATGAAACATAGAAATGAGATGCGATATCGCGCTTTAAGAAGCATTAGAACTCTATTGCTACGATACCTAGACATCTGCAGACGCCATTTCCTAGCAAGGAAGTGTCGCATTTACATTCATTTGAAGTGTAGACGAGGAATACATGACACTTCGCAAATCATATTATATCTTACCATGAAACATAGAAATGAGATGCGATATCGCGTTTTAAGAAGCATTAGAAAGCTATTGCTACGATACGTAGACAACTGCAAACGCTATTTCCTTGCAAGGAAGTGTCGCATTTACATTCATTTGAATCGTAGACGAGGAATGCACAACACTTCGCAATGAATATTATATCTTATCATGAACCATAGATATGAGATGCAATATCTCTTTTTAAGAAGCATTTGAACTCCATTGCTACAATACCTAGACATCTGCAGACGCTATTTCCTAGCAAGGAAGTGTCGTATTTACATTCATTTGAAGTGTAGACGAGGAATACATGACACTTCGCAAATCATATTACATCTTACCATGAAACATAGAAATGTGATGCGATATCGCGTTTTAAGAAGCATTATAAATCTATTGCTACGATACGTAGACATCTGCAAACGCTATTTCTTTGCAAGGAAGTGTCGCATTTACATTCATTTGAAGTGTAGACGAGGAATACATAACACTTCGCAAATCATATTATATCATATCATGAAACGTAGATATGTGATGCAATATCTCGTTTTAAGAAGCATCTGAACTCTATTGCTTCGATACGTAGACATCTGCAACCGCTATGTCCTTGCAAGGAAGTGTCGCATTTACTTTCATTTGAAGTGTAGACGAGGAATACATAACACTTTGCAAATTATAAAATATCTTACCATGAAACATAGAAATGAGATGCGATATCGCGTTTTAAGAAGCATTAGAAATCTATTGAGACGATACGTAGACATCTGCAAACGCTATTTCTTTGCAAGGAAGTGTCGCATTTACATTCATTTGAAGTGTAGACGAGGAATACATGACACTTCGCAAATCGTATTATATCTTACCATGAAACACAGAAATGAAATGCGATATCGCGTTTTAAGAATCATAAGATCTCTATTGCTACGATACGTAGACATCTGCAAACGCGATTTCCTTGCAAGGAAGTGTCGCATTTGCATTCATTTGAATCCTAGACGAGGAATGCATAACACTTCGCAATGAATGTTATATCTTATCATGAAACATAGATATGAGGTGCTATATCTCGTTTTAAGAAGCATTTTAACTCTACTGCTACGATACCTAGACATCAGCAGACGCTATTTCCTAGCAAGGAAGTGCCGCATTTACATTCATTTGAAGTGTAGACGAGGAATACGTGACACTACGCAAATCATATTATATCTTACCATGAAACATAGAAATGAGATGCGATATCGCGTTTTAAGTATCATAAGAACTCCATTGCTACGATACGTAGACATCTGCAAACGCTATTTCCTTGGAAGGAAGTGTCGCATTTACATTCATTTGAATCGTAGACGAGGAATGCATAACACTACGCAATGAATATTATATCTTATGATGAAACATAGATATGAGATGCAATATCTCGTTTTAAGAAGGATTTGAACTCAAATGCTACGATACCTAGACATCTGCAGACGCCATTTCCTAGCAAGGAAGTGTCGCATTAACATTCATTTGAAGTGTAGACGAGGAATACATGACACTTCGCAAATCGTATTATATCTTACCATGAAACACAGAAATGAAATGCGATATCGCGTTATAAGAATCATAAGAATTCTATTGCTACGATACGTAGACACTGCAAACGCTATTTCCTTGCAAGAATGTGTCACATTTACATTCATTTGAATCGTAGACGAGGAATGCATGACAATTCGCAAATCATATTATATCTTACAATGAAAAATAGAAATGAGATGCGATATCGCGTTTTAAGAAGCATTAGAAATCTATTGTTACGATACGTAGACATCTGCAAACGCCATTTCTTTGCAAGGAAGTGTCGCATTTACATTCATTTGAAGTGTAGACGAGGAATACATAACACTTTGCAAATTATAAAATATCTCACCATGAAACATAGAAATGAGATGCAATATCGCGTTTTAAGAATCATAAGAACTCTATTGCTACGATACGTAGACATCTGCAGACGCTATTTTCTTGCAAGGAAGTGTCGCATTTACATTCATTTGAAGTGTAGACGAGGAATACATGACACTTCGCAAATCATATTATATCTTACAATGAAACATAGAAATGAGATGCGATATCGCGTTTTAAGAAGCATTAGAAATCTATTGAGACGATACGTAGACATCTGCAAACGCTATTTCTTTGCAAGGAAGTGTCGCATTTACATTCATTTGAAGTGTGGACGAGGAATACATAACACTTCGCAAATCATATTATATCTTACCATGAAACATAGAGATGAGATGCGATATCGCGTTTTAAGAATCATAAGAACTCCATTGCTACGATACGTAGACATCAGCAAACGCTATTTCCTTGCAAGGAAGTGTCGCATTTACATTCATTTGAAGTGTAGACGAGGAATACATGACACTTCGCAAATCATATTATATCTTACCATGAAACATAGAAATGAGATGCGATATCGCGTTTTAAGAATCATAAGAACTCTATTGCTACGATACGTAGACATCTGCAGACGCTATTTCCTAGCATGGAAGTGTCGCATTTACATTCACTTGAAGTGTAGACGAGGAATACATGACACTTCGCAATGAATATTATATCTTATCATGAAACATAGATATGAGGTGCTATATCTCGTTTTAAGAAGCATTTTAACTCTATTGCTACGATACCTAGACATCTGCAGACGCTATTTCTTTGCAAGGAAGTGTCGCATTTACATTCATTTGAAGTGTAGACGAGGAATACATAACACTTTGCAAATTATAAAATATCTTACCATGAAACATAGAAATGAGATGCAATATCGCGTTTTAAGAAGCATTAGAACACTATTGCTACGATACCTAGACATCTGCAGACGCTATTTCCTAGCATGGAAGTGTCGCATTTACATTCATTTGAAGTGTAGACGAGGAATACATGACACTTCGCAAATCATATTATATCTTACAATGAAACATAGAAATGAGATGCGATATCGCGTTTTAAGAAGCATTAGAAATCTATTGAGACGATACGTAGACATCTGCAAACGCTATTTCTTTGCAAGGAAGTGTCGCATTTACATTCATTTGAAGCGTAGACGAGGAATACATAACACTTTGCAAATTATAAAATATCTTACCACGAAACATAGAAATGAGATGCAATATCGCGTTTTAAGAATCATAGGAACTCTATTGCTACGATACGTAGACATCTGCAGACGCTATTTTCTTGCAAGGAAGTGTCGCATTTACATTCATTTGAAGTGTAGACGAGGAATACATGACACTTCGCAAATTATAAAATATCCTACCATGAAACACAGAAATGAAATGCGATATCGCGTTTTAAGAATCATAAGAACTCTATTGCTACGATACGTAGGCATCTGCAAACGCTATTTCCTTGCAAGGAAGTGTCGCATTTACATTCATTTGAATCGTAGACGAGGAATGCATAACACTTCGCAATGAATGTTATATCTTATCATGAAACATAGATATGAGGTGCTATATCTCATTTTAAGAAGCATTTTAACTCTATTGCTACGATACCTAGACATCTGCAGACGCTATTTCCTAGCATGGAAGTGTCGCATTTACACTCATTTGAAGTGTAGACGAGGAATACATGACACTTCGCAAATCATATTATATCTTACCATGAAACATAGAAATGAGATGCGATATCGCGTTTTAAGAAGCATTAGAACACTATTGCTACGATACCTAGACATCTGCAGGCCCTATTTCCTAGCATGGAAGTGTCGCATTTACATTCATTTGAAGTGTAGACGAGGAATACATGACACTTCGCAATGAATATTATATCTTATCATGAAACGTAGATATGAGGTGCTATATCTCGTTTTAAGAAGCATTTTAACTCTATTGCTACGATACCTAGACATCTGCAGACGCTATTTCTTTGCAAGGAAGTGTCGCATTTACATTCATTTGAAGTGTAGACGAGGAATACATAACACTTTGCAAATTATAAAATATCTTACCATGAAACATAGAAATGAGATGCAATATCGCGTTTTAAGAAGCATTAGAACACTATTGCTACGATACCTAGACATCTGCAGACGCTATTTCCTAGCATGGAAGTGTCGCATTTACATTCATTTGAAGTGTAGACGACGAATACATGACACTTCGCAAATCATATTATATCTTACAATGAAACATAGAAATGAGATGCGATATCGCGTTTTAAGAAGCATTAGAAATCTATTGAGACGATACGTAGACATCTGCAAACGCTATTTCTTTGCAAGGAAGTGTCGCATTTACATTCATTTGAAGTGTAGACGAGGAATACATGACAGTTCGCAAATCGTATTATATCTTACCATGAAACACAGAAATGAAATGCGATATCGCGTTTTAAGAATCATAAGAACTCTATTGCTACGATACGTAGACATCTGCAAACGCTACTTCCTTGCAAGGAAGTGTCGCATTTGCATTCATTTGAATCCTAGACGAGGAATGCATAACACTTCGCAATGAATGTTATATCTTATCATGAAACATAGATATGAGGTGCTATATCTCGTTTTAAGAAGCATTTTAACTCTATTGCTACGATACCTAGACATCTGCAGACGCTATTTCCTAGCATGGAAGTGTCGCATTTACATTCATTTGAAGTGTAGAAGAGGAATACATGACACTTCGCAAATCATATTATATCTTACAATGAAAAATAGAAATGAGATGCGATATCGCGTTTTAAGAAGCATTAGAAATCTATTGTTACGATACGTAGACATCTGCAAACGCTATTTCTTTGCAAGGAAGTGTCGCATTTACATTCATTTGAAGTGTAGACGAGGAATACATAACACTTTGCAAATTATAAAATATCTTACCATGAAACATAGAAATGAGATGCAATATCGCGTTTTAAGAATCATAGGAACTCTATTGCTACGATACGTAGACATCTGCAGACGCTATTTTCTTGCAAGGAAGTGTCGCATTTACATTCATTTGAAGTGTAGACGAGGAATACATGACACTTCACAAATTATAAAATATCTTACCATGAAACATAGAAATGGGATGCAATATCGCGTTTTAAGAATCATAAGAACTCTATTGCTACGATACGTAGACATCTGCAGACGCTATTTTCTTGCAAGGAAGTGCTGCATTTACATTCATTTGAAGTGTAGACGAGGAATACATGACACTTCGCAAATCATATTATATCTTACCATGAAACATAGAAATGAGATGCGATATCGCGTTTTAAGAAGCATTAGAAATCTATTGAGACGATACCTAGACATCTGCATACGCTATTTCCTAGCAAGGAAGTGTCGCATTTACATTCATTTGAAGTGTAGACGAGGAATGCATAACACTTCGCAATGAATATTATATCTTATCATGAAACATAGATATGAGATGCAATATCTCGTTTTAAGAAGCATTTGAACTCTATTGCTACGATATGTAGACATCTGCAAAAGCTATTTCTTTGCAAGGAAGTGTCGCATTTACATTCATTTGAAGTGTAGACGAAGAATACATAACACTTCGCAAATCATATTATATCTTACCATGAAACATAGAAATGAGATGCGATATCGCGTTTTAAGAAGCATTAGAACTCTATTGCTACGATAGGTAGACATCTGCAAACGCTATTTCCTTGCAAGGAAGTGTCGCATTTACATTCATATGAAATGTAGACGAGGAATACATAACACTTCGCAAATCATATAATATCCTACCATGAAACATAGAAATGAGATGCGATATTGTGTTTGAGAAGCATTAGAACTCTATTGCTACGATACCTAGACATCTGCAAACGCTATTTCCTTGCAAGGAAGTGTCGCATTTACATTCATTTGATTCGTAGACGAGGAATGCATAACACTTCGCAATGAATATTATATCTTACCATGAAACATAGAAATGAGATGCGATATCGCGTTTTAAGAAGCATTAGAACACAATTGCTACGATACCTAGACATCTGCAGACGCAATTTCCTAGCATGGAAGTGTCGCATTTACATTCATTTGAAGTGTAGACGAGGAATACATGACACTTCGCAATGAATATTATATCTTATCATGAAACATAGATATGAGGTGCTATATCTCGTTTTAAGAAGCATTTTAACTCTATTGCTACGATACCTAGACATCTGCAGACGCTATTTCTTTGGAAGGAAGTGTCGCATTTACATTCATTTGAAGTGTAGACGAGGAATACATAACACTTTGCAAATTATAAAATATCTTACCATGAAACATAGAAATGAGATGCAATATCGCGTTTTAAGAAGCATTAGAACACTATTGCTACGATACCTAGACATCTGCAGACGCTATTTCCTAGCATGGAAGTGTCGCATTTACATTCATTTGAAGTGTAGACGAGGAATACATGACACTTCGCAAATCATATTATATCTTACAATGAAACATAGAAATGGGATGCGATATCGCGTTTTAAGAAGCATTAGAAATCTATTGAGACGATACGTAGACATCTGCAAACGCTATTTCTTTGCAAGGAAGTGTCGCATTTACATTCATTTGAAGTGTAGACGAGGAATACATGACACTTCGCAAATCGTATTATATCTTACCATGAAACACAGAAATGAAATGCGATATCGCGTTTTAAGAATCATAAGAACTCTATTGCTACGATACGTAGACATCTGCAAACGCTATTTCCTTGCAAGGAAGTGTCACATTTACATTCATTTGAATCCTAGACGAGGAATGCATAACACTTCGCAATGAATGTTATATCTTATCATGAAACATAGATCTGAGGTGCTATATCTCGTTTTAAGAAGCATTAAGAATCTATTGCTACGATACGTAGACATCTGCAAACGCTATTTCTTTGCAAGGAAGTGTCGCATTTACATTCATTTGAAGTGTAGACGAGGAATACATGACACTTCGCAAATCATATTATATCTTACCATGAAACATAGAAATGAGATGCGATATCGCGTTTTAAGAAGCATTAGAACACTATTGCTACGATACCTAGACATCTGCAGGCGCTATTTCCTAGCATGGAAGTGTCGCATTTACATTCATTTGAAGTGTAGACGAGGAATACATGACACTTCGCAATGAATATTATATCTTATCATGAAACATAGATATGAGGTGCTATATCTCGTTTTAAGAAGCATTTTAACTCTATTGCTACGATACCTAGACATCTGCAGACGCTATTTCTTTGGAAGGAAGTGTCGCATTTACATTCATTTGAAGTGTAGACGAGGAATACATAACACTTTGCAAATTATAAAATATCTTACCATGAAACATAGAAATGAGATGCAATATCGCGTTTTAAGAAGCATTAGAACACTATTGCTACGATACCTAGACATCTGCAGACGCTATTTCCTAGCATGGAAGTGTCGCATTTACATTCATTTGAAGTGTAGACGAGGAATACATGACACTTCGCAATGAATATTATATCTTATCATGAAACATAGATATGAGGTGCTATATCTCGTTTTAAGAAGCATTTTAACTCTATTGCTACGATACCTAGACATCTGCAGACGCTATTTCTTTGGAAGGAAGTGTCGCATTTACATTCATTTGAAGTGTAGACGAGGAATACATAACACTTTGCAAATTATAAAATATCTTACCATGAAACATAGAAATGAGATGCAATATCGCGTTTTAAGAAGCATTAGAACACTATTGCTACGATACCTAGACATCTGCAGACGCTATTTCCTAGCATGGAAGTGTCGCATTTACATTCATTTGAAGTGTAGACGAGGAATACATGACACTTCGCAAATCATATTATATCTTACAATGAAACATAGAAATGGGATGCGATATCGCGTTTTAAGAAGCATTAGAGATCTATTGAGACGATACGTAGACATCTGCAAACGCTATTTCTTTGCAAGGAAGTGTCGCATTTACATTCATTTGAAGTGTAGACGAGGAATACATGACACTTCGCAAATCGTATTATATCTTACCATGAAACACAGAAATGAAATGCGATATCGCGTTTTAAGAATCATAAGAACTCTATTGCTACGATACGTAGACATCTGCAAACGCTATTTCCTTGCAAGGAAGTGTCGCATTTACATTCATTTGAATCCTAGACGAGGAATGCATAACACTTCGCAATGAATGTTATATCTTATCATGAAACATAGATATGAGGTGCTATATCTCGTTTTAAGAAGCATTAAGAATCTATTGCTACGATACGTAGACATCTGCAAACGCTATTTCTTTGCAAGGAAGTGTCGCATTTACATTCATTTGAAGTGTAGACGAGGAATACATGACACTTCGCAAATCATATTATATCTTACCATGAAACATAGAAATGAGTTGCGATATCGCGTTTTAAGAAGCATTAGAACACTATTGCTACGATACCTAGACATCTGCAGGCGCTATTTCCTAGCATGGAAGTGTCGCATTTACATTCATTTGAAGTGTAGACGAGGAATACATGACACTTCGCAATGAATATTATATCTTATCATGAAACATAGATATGAGGTGCTATATCTCGTTTTAAGAAGCATTTTAACTCTATTGCTACGATACCTAGACATCTGCAGACGCTATTTCTTTGGAAGGAAGTGTCGCATTTACATTCATTTGAAGTGTAGACGAGGAATACATAACACTTTGCAAATTATAAAATATCTTACCATGAAACATAGAAATGAGATGCAATATCGCGTTTTAAGAAGCATTAGAACACTATTGCTACGATACCTAGACATCTGCAGACGCTATTTCCTAGCATGGAAGTGTCGCATTTACATTCATTTGAAGTGTAGACGAGGAATACATGACACTTCGCAATGAATATTATATCTTATCATGAAACATAGATATGAGGTGCTATATCTCGTTTTAAGAAGCATTTTAACTCTATTGCTACGATACCTAGACATCTGCAGACGCTATTTCTTTGGAAGGAAGTGTCGCATTTACATTCATTTGAAGTGTAGACGAGGAATACATAACACTTTGCAAATTATAAAATATCTTACCATGAAAGATAGAAATGAGATGCAATATCGCGTTTTAAGAAGCATTAGAACACTATTGCTACGATACCTAGACATCTGCAGACGCTATTTCCTAGCATGGAAGTGTCGCATTTACATTCATTTGAAGTGTAGACGAGGAATACATGACACTTCGCAAATCATATTATATCTTACAATGAAACATAGAAATGGGATGCGATATCGCGTTTTAAGAAGCATTAGAAATCTATTGAGACGATACGTAGACATCTGCAAACGCTATTTCTTTGCAAGGAAGTGTCGCATTTACATTCATTTGAAGTGTAGACGAGGAATACATGACACTTCGCAAATCGTATTATATCTTACCATGAAACACAGAAATGAAATGCGATATCGCGTTTTAAGAATCATAAGAACTCTATTGCAACGATACGTAGACATCTGCAAACGCTATTTCCTTGCAAGGAAGTGTCGCATTTACATTCATTTGAATCCTAGACGAGGAATGCATAACACTTCGCAATGAATGTTATATCTTATCATGAAACATAGATATGAGGTGCTATATCTCGTATTTGGAAGCATTAAGAATCTATTGCTACGATACGTAGACATCTGCAAACGCTATTTCTTTGCAAGGAAGTGTCGCATTTACATTCATTTGAAGTGTAGACGAGAAATATATAACACTTAGCAAATCATATTATATCTTACCATGAAACATAGAAATGACATGCGATGTCGCGTTTTAAGAAGAATTAGAACCCCATTGCTACGATAGGTAGACATCTGCAAACGCTATTTCCCTGCAAGGAAGTGTCGCATTTACATTCATTTGAATCGTAGACGAGGAATGCATAACACTTCGCAATGAATATTATATCTTATGATGAAACATGGATATGAGATGCAATATCTCGTTTTAAGAAGGATTTGAGCTCAAATGCTACGATACGTAGACATCTGCAGACGCTATTTCCTAGCAAGGAAGTGTCGCATTTACATTCATTTGAAGTGTAGACGAGGAATACATGACACTTCGCAAATCGTATTATATCTTACCATGAAACACAGAAATGAGATGCGATATCGCGTATTAAGAATTATAAGAACTCTATTGCTACGATACGTAGACATCTGCAGACGCTATTTCCTTGCAAAGAAGTGTCGCAATTACATTCATTTGAAGTGTAGACGACGAATACATGACACTTCGCAAATCATATTATATCTTACCATAAAACATAGATATGAGATGCTATATCTCGTTTTAAGAAGCATTTGAACTCTATTGCTACGATACCTACACAACTGCAGACGCTATATGCTAGCGAGGAAGTGTCGCATTCACATTCATTTGAAGTGTAGACGAGGAATACATAACACTTCGCAAATCATATTATATCTTACCATGAAACACAGAAATGAAATGCGATATCGCGTTATAAGAATCATAAGAACTCTATTGCTACGATACGTAGACACTGCAAACGCTATTTCCTTGCAAGAATGTGTCGCATTTACATTCATTTGAATCGTAGACGAGGAATGCATGACAATTCGCAAATCATATTATATCTTACAATGAAAAATAGAAATGAGATGCGATATCGCGTTTTAAGAAGCATTAGAAATCTATTGTTACGATACGTAGACATCTGCAAACGCTATTTCCTAGCATGGAAGTGTCGCATTTACATTCATTTGAAGTGTAGACGAGGAATACATGACACTTCGCAAATTATAAAATATCTTACCATGAAACATAGAAATGGGATGCAATATCGCGTTTTAAGAATCATAAGAACTCTATTGCTACGATACGTAGACATCTGCAGACGCTATTTTCTTGCAAGGAAGTGTTGCATTTACATTCATTTGAAGTGTAGACGGGGAATACATGACACTTCGCAAATCATATTATATCTTACCATGAAACATAGAAATGAGATGCGATATCGCGTTTTAAGAATCATAGGAACTCTATTTCTACGATACGTAGACATCTGCAGACGCTATTTCCTTGCAAGGAAGTGTCGCATTTACATTCATTTGAAGTGTAGACGAGGAATACATGACACTTCGCAAATTATAAAATATCTTACCATGAAACACAGAAATGAAATGCGATATCGCGTTTTAAGAATCATAAGAACTCTATTGCTACGATACGTAGGCATCTGCAAACGCTATTTCCTTGCAAGGAAGTGTCGCATTTACATTCATTTGAATCGTAGACGAGGAATGCATAACACTTCGCAATGAATGTTATATCTTATCATGAAACATAGATATGAGGTGCTATATCTCGTTTTAAGAAGCATTTTAACTCTATTGCTACGATACCTAGACATCTGCAGACGCTATTTCTTTGGAAGGAAGTGTCGCATTTACATTCATTTGAAGTGTAGACGAGGAATACATGACACTTCGCAAATCGTATTATATCTTACCATGAAACACAGAAATGAAATGCGATATCGCGTTTTAAGAATCATAAGAACTCTATTGCTACGATACCTAGACATCTGCAGACGCAATTTCCTAGCAAGGAAGTGTCGCAGTTACATTCATTTGAAGTGTAGAGGAGGAATACATAACACTTCGCAAATCATATTATATCTTACCATGAAAGATAGAAATGAGATGCGATATCGCGTTTTAAGAATCATAAGAACTCTATTGCTACGATACGTAGACATCTGCAGACGCTATTTCCTAGCAAGGAAGTGTCGCATTTACATCCATTTGAAGTGTAGAGGAGGAATACATAACACATCGCAAATCATATTACATCTTACCATGAAACATAGAAATGAGATGCGATATCGCGTTTTAAGAAGCATTAGAAATCTATTGAGACGATACGTAGACATCTGCAAACGCTATTTCTTTGCAAGGAAGTGTCGCATTTACATTCATTTGAAGTGTAGACGAGGAATACATAACACTTTGCAAATTATAAAATATCTTACCATGAAAAATAGAAATGAGATGCAATATCGCGTTTTAAGAATCATAGGAACTCTATTGCTACGATACGTAGACATCTGCAGACGCTATTTTCTTGCAAGGAAGTGTCGCATTTACATTCATTTGAAGTGTAGACGAGGAATACATGACACTTCGCAAATTATAAAATATCTTACCATGAAACACAGAAATGAAATGCGATATCGCGTTTTAAGAATCATAAGAACTCTATTGCTACGTTACGTAGGCATCTGCGAAACGCTATTTCCTTGCAAGGAAGTGTCGCATTTACATTCATTTGAATCGTAGACGAGGAATGCATAACACTTCGCAATGAATGTTATATCTTATCATGAAACATAGATATGAGGTGCTATATCTCGTTTTAAGAAGCATTTTAACTCTATTGCTACGATACCTAGACATCTGCAGACGCTATTTCCTTGCAAGGAAGTGTCGCATTTACATTTATTTGATTCGTAGACGAGGAATGCATAACACTTCGCAATGAATATTATATCTTACCATGAAACATAGAAATGAGATGCGATATCGCGTTTTAAGAAGCATTAGAACACAATTGCTACGATTCCTAGACATCTGCAGACGCTATTTCCTAGCAAGGAAGTGTCGCAGTTACATTCATTTGAAGTGTAGAGGGGGAATACATAACACTTCGCAAATCATATTATATCTTACCATGAAAGATAGAAATGAGATGCGATATCGCGTTTTAAGAATCATAAGAACTCTATTGCTACGATACGTAGACATCTGCAGACGCTATTTCCTAGCAAGGAAGTGTCGCATTTACATCCATTTCAAGTGTA
The DNA here is from genome assembly GCF_050948175.1 of Xylocopa sonorina. Taxonomy (NCBI): domain Eukaryota; kingdom Metazoa; phylum Arthropoda; class Insecta; order Hymenoptera; family Apidae; genus Xylocopa; species Xylocopa sonorina. The sequence continues at coordinate 208,420 of NW_027490310.1, forward strand.
GAGGAGGAATACATAACACTTCGCAAATCATATTACATCTTACCATGAAACATAGGAATGAGATGCGATATCGCGTTTTAAGAAGCATTAGAACTCTATTGCTACGATAGGTAGACATCTGCAAACGCTATTCCTTTGCAAGGAAGTGTCGCATTTACATTCATTTGAAGTGTAGACGTGGAATACATAACACTTCGCAAATCATATTATATCTTACCATGAAACATAGAAATGAGATGCGATATAGCGTTTTAAGTATCATAAGAACTCCATTGCTACGATACGTAGACAACTGCAAACGCTATTTCCTTGCGAGGAAGTGTCGCATTTACATTCATATGAAGTGTAGAGGAGGAATACATAACACTTCGCAAATCATATTATATCTTACCATGAAAGATAGAAATGAGATGCGATATCGCGTTTTAAGAATCATAAGAACTCTATTGCTACGATACGTAGACATCTGCAGACGCTATTTCCTAGCAAGGAAGTGTCGCATTTACATCCATTTGAAGTGTAGAGGAGGAATACATAACACTTCGCAAATCATATTACATCTTACCATGAAACATAGAAATGAGATGCGATATCGCGTTTTAAGAAGCATTAGAACTCTATTGCTACGATAGGTAGACATCTGCAGACGCTATTTCCTTTCAAGGAAGTGTCGCATTTACATTCATTTGAATCGTAGACGAGGAATGCGTACCACTTCGCAATGAATATTATATCTTATCATGAAAAATAGAAATGTGATGCGATATCGCGTTTTAAGAAGCATTAGAAATCTATTGCTACGATACGTAGACATCTGCAAACGCTATTTCTTTGCAAGGAAGTGTCGCATTTACATTCATTTGAAGTGTAGACGTGGAATACATAACACTTCGCAAATCATATTATATCTTACCATGCAACATAGAAATGTGATGCGATATAGCGTTTTAAGTATCATAAGAACTCTATTGCTACGATACGTAGACAACTGCAAACGCTATTTCCTTGCGAGGAAGTGTCGCATTTACATTCATATGAAGTGTAGACGAGGAATACATAACACTTCGCAAATCATATTATATCTTACCATGAAACATAGAAATGAGAGGCGATATAGCGTTTTAAGTATCATAAGAACTCTATTGCTACGATACGTAGACAACTGCAAACGCTATTTTCTTACAAGGAAGTGTCGCATTTACATTCATTTGAAGTGTAGACGAGAAATATATAACACTTAGCAAATCATATTATATCTTACCATGAAACATAGAAATGACATGCGATGTCGCGTTTTAAGAAGCATTAGAACCCCATTGCTACGATAGGTAGACATCTGCAAACGCTATTTCCCTGCAAGGAAGTGTCGCATTTACATTCATTTGAATCGTAGACGAGGAATGCATAACACTTCGCAATGAATATTATATCTTACCATGAAACATAGAAGTGAGATGCGATATCGCGTTTTAAGAAGCATTAGAAATATATTGCTACGATACGTAGATATCTGCAAACGCTATTTCCTAGCGAGGAAGTGTCGCATTCACATTCATTTGAAGTGTAGACGAGGAATACATAACACTTCGCAAATCATATTATATCTTACCATGAAACATAGAAATGAGATGCGATATCGCGTTTTAAGTATCATAAGCACTCCATTGCTACGATACGCAGACATCTGCAGACGCTATTTCCTAGCAAGGAAGTGTCGCATTTACATTCATTTGAAGTGTAGACGAGGAATACATGACACTTCGCAAATCGTATTATATCTTACCATGAAACACAGAAATGAGATGCGATATCGCGTATTAAGAATTATAAGAACTCTATTGCTACGATACGTAGACATCTGCAGACGCTATTTCCTTGCAAAGAAGTGTCGCATTTACATTCATTTGAAGTGTAGATGAGGACTACATAACACTTCGCAAATCATATTATATCTTACCATAAAACATAGATATGAGATGCTATATCTCGTTTTAAGAAGCATTTGAACTCTATTGCTACGATACCTACACAACTGCAGACGCTATATGCTAGCGAGGAAGTGTCGCATTCACATTCATTTGAAGTGTAGACGAGGAATACATAACACTTCGCAAATCATATTATATCTTACCATGAAACACAGAAATGAAATGCGATATCGCGTTATAAGAATCATAAGAACTCTATTGCTACGATACGTAGACACTGCAAACGCTATTTCCTTGCAAGAATGTGTCGCATTTACATTCATTTGAATCGTGGACGAGGAATGCATGACAATGCGCAAATCATATTATATCTTACCATGAAACATAGAGATGAGATGCGATATCGCGTTTTAAGAATCATAAGAACTCCATTGCTACGATACGTAGACATCTGCAAACGCTATTTCCTTGCAAGGAAGTGTCGCATTTACATTCATTTGAAGTGTAGACGAGGAATACATGACACTTCGCAAATCATATTATATCTTACCATGAAACATAGAAATGAGATGCGATATCGCGTTTTAAGAAGCATTAGAACACTATTGCTACGATACCTAGACATCTGCAGGCGCTATTTCCTAGCATGGAAGTGTCGCATTTACATTCATTTGAAGTGTAGACGAGGAATACATGACACTTCGCAATGAATATTATATCTTATCATGAAACATAGATATGAGGTGCTATATCTCGTTTTAAGAAGCATTTTAACTCTATTGCTACGATACCTAGACATCTGCAGACGCTATTTCTTTGGAAGGAAGTGTCGCATTTACATTCATTTGAAGTGTAGACGAGGAATACATAACACTTTGCAAATTATAAAATATCTTACCATGAAACATAGAAATGAGATGCAATATCGCGTTTTAAGAAGCATTAGAACACTATTGCTACGATACCTAGACATCTGCAGACGCTATTTCCTAGCATGGAAGTGTCGCATTTACATTCATTTGAAGTGTAGACGAGGAATACATGACACTTCGCAAATCATATTATATCTTACAATGAAACATAGAAATGGGATGCGATATCGCGTTTTAAGAAGCATTAGAAATCTATTGAGACGATACGTAGACATCTGCAAACGCTATTTCTTTGCAAGGAAGTGTCGCATTTACATTCATTTGAAGTGTAGACGAGGAATACATGACACTTCGCAAATCGTATTATATCTTACCATGAAACACAGAAATGAAATGCGATATCGCGTTTTAAGAATCATAAGAACTCTATTGCTACGATACGTAGACATCTGCAAACGCTATTTCCTTGCAAGGAAGTGTCGCATTTACATTCATTTGAATCCTAGACGAGGAATGCATAACACTTCGCAATGAATGTTATATCTTATCATGAAACATAGATATGAGGTGCTATATCTCGTTTTAAGAAGCATTAAGAATCTATTGCTACGATACGTAGACATCTGCAAACGCTATTTCTTTGCAAGGAAGTGTCGCATTTACATTCATTTGAAGTGTAGACGAGGAATACATGACACTTCGCAAATCATATTATATCTTACCATGAAACATAGAAATGAGATGCGATATCGCGTTTTAAGAAGCATTAGAACACTATTGCTACGATACCTAGACATCTGCAGGCGCTATTTCCTAGCATGGAAGTGTCGCATTTACATTCATTTGAAGTGTAGACGAGGAATACATGACACTTCGCAATGAATATTATATCTTATCATGAAACATAGATATGAGGTGCTATATCTCGTTTTAAGAAGCATTTTAACTCTATTGCTACGATACCTAGACATCTGCAGACGCTATTTCTTTGGAAGGAAGTGTCGCATTTACATTCATTTGAAGTGTAGACGAGGAATACTTAACACTTTGCAAATTATAAAATATCTTACCATGAAACATAGAAATGAGATGCAATATCGCGTTTTAAGAAGCATTAGAACACTATTGCTACGATACCTAGACATCTGCAGACGCTATTTCCTAGCATGGAAGTGTCGCATTTACATTCATTTGAAGTGTAGACGAGGAATACATGACACTTCGCAATGAATATTATATCTTATCATGAAACATAGATATGAGGTGCTATATCTCGTTTTAAGAAGCATTTTAACTCTATTGCTACGATACCTAGACATCTGCAGACGCTATTTCTTTGGAAGGAAGTGTCGCATTTACATTCATTTGAAGTGTAGACGAGGAATACATAACACTTTGCAAATTATAAAATATCTTACCATGAAACATAGAAATGAGATGCAATATCGCGTTTTAAGAAGCATTAGAACACTATTGCTACGATACCTAGACATCTGCAGACGCTATTTCCTAGCATGGAAGTGTCGCATTTACATTCATTTGAAGTGTAGACGAGGAATACATGACACTTCGCAAATCATATTATATCTTACAATGAAACATAGAAATGGGATGCGATATCGCGTTTTAAGAAGCATTAGAAATCTATTGAGACGATACGTAGACATCTGCAAACGCTATTTCTTTGCAAGGAAGTGTCGCATTTACATTCATTTGAAGTGTAGACGAGGAATACATGACACTTCGCAAATCGTATTATATCTTACCATGAAACACAGAAATGAAATGCGATATCGCGTTTTAAGAATCATAAGAACTCTATTGCTACGATACGTAGACATCTGCAAACGCTATTTCCTTGCAAGGAAGTGTCGCATTTACATTCATTTGAATCCTAGACGAGGAATGCATAACACTTCGCAATGAATGTTATATCTTATCATGAAACATAGATATGAGGTGCTATATCTCGTATTTGGAAGCATTAAGAATCTATTGCTACGATACGTAGACATCTGCAAACGCTATTTCTTTGCAAGGAAGTGTCGCATTTACATTCATTTGAAGTGTAGACGAGAAATATATAACACTTAGCAAATCATATTATATCTTACCATGAAACATAGAAATGACATGCGATGTCGCGTTTTAAGAAGAATTAGAACCCCATTGCTACGATAGGTAGACATCTGCAAACGCTATTTCCCTGCAAGGAAGTGTCGCATTTACATTCATTTGAATCGTAGACGAGGAATGCATAACACTTCGCAATGAATATTATATCTTATGATGAAACATGGATATGAGATGCAATATCTCGTTTTAAGAAGGATTTGAGCTCAAATGCTACGATACGTAGACATCTGCAGACGCTATTTCCTAGCAAGGAAGTGTCGCATTTACATTCATTTGAAGTGTAGACGAGGAATACATGACACTTCGCAAATCGTATTATATCTTACCATGAAACACAGAAATGAGATGCGATATCGCGTATTAAGAATTATAAGAACTCTATTGCTACGATACGTAGACATCTGCAGACGCTATTTCCTTGCAAAGAAGTGTCGCAATTACATTCATTTGAAGTGTAGACGACGAATACATGACACTTCGCAAATCATATTATATCTTACCATAAAACATAGATATGAGATGCTATATCTCGTTTTAAGAAGCATTTGAACTCTATTGCTACGATACCTACACAACTGCAGACGCTATATGCTAGCGAGGAAGTGTCGCATTCACATTCATTTGAAGTGTAGACGAGGAATACATAACACTTCGCAAATCATATTATATCTTACCATGAAACACAGAAATGAAATGCGATATCGCGTTATAAGAATCATAAGAACTCTATTGCTACGATACGTAGACACTGCAAACGCTATTTCCTTGCAAGAATGTGTCGCATTTACATTCATTTGAATCGTAGACGAGGAATGCATGACAATTCGCAAATCATATTATATCTTACAATGAAAAATAGAAATGAGATGCGATATCGCGTTTTAAGAAGCATTAGAAATCTATTGTTACGATACGTAGACATCTGCAAACGCTATTTCCTAGCATGGAAGTGTCGCATTTACATTCATTTGAAGTGTAGACGAGGAATACATGACACTTCGCAAATTATAAAATATCTTACCATGAAACATAGAAATGGGATGCAATATCGCGTTTTAAGAATCATAAGAACTCTATTGCTACGATACGTAGACATCTGCAGACGCTATTTTCTTGCAAGGAAGTGTTGCATTTACATTCATTTGAAGTGTAGACGGGGAATACATGACACTTCGCAAATCATATTATATCTTACCATGAAACATAGAAATGAGATGCGATATCGCGTTTTAAGAATCATAGGAACTCTATTTCTACGATACGTAGACATCTGCAGACGCTATTTCCTTGCAAGGAAGTGTCGCATTTACATTCATTTGAAGTGTAGACGAGGAATACATGACACTTCGCAAATTATAAAATATCTTACCATGAAACACAGAAATGAAATGCGATATCGCGTTTTAAGAATCATAAGAACACTATTGCTACGATACGTAGGCATCTGCAAACGCTATTTCCTTGCAAGGAAGTGTCGCATTTACATTCATTTGAATCGTAGACGAGGAATGCATAACACTTCGCAATGAATGTTATATCTTATCATGAAACATAGATATGAGGTGCTATATCTCGTTTTAAGAAGCATTTTAACTCTATTGCTACGATACCTAGACATCTGCAGACGCTATTTCTTTGGAAGGAAGTGTCGCATTTACATTCATTTGAAGTGTAGACGAGGAATACATGACACTTCGCAAATCGTATTATATCTTACCATGAAACACAGAAATGAAATGCGATATCGCGTTTTAAGAATCATAAGAACTCTATTGCTACGATACGTAGACATCTGCAAACGCTATTTCCTTGCAAGGAAGTGTTGCATTTACATTCATTTGAATCCTAGACGAGGAATGCATAACACTTCGCAATGAATGTTATATCTTATCATGAAACATAGATATGAGGTGCTATATCTCGTTTTAAGAAGCATTAAGAATCTATTGCTACGATACGTAGATATCTGCAAACGCTATTTCCTAGCGAGGAAGTGTCGCATTCACATTCATTTGAAGTGTAGACGAGGAATACATAACACTTCGCAAATCATATTATATCTTACCATGAAACATAGAAATGAGATGCGATATCGCGTTTTAAGTATCATAAGCACTCCATTGCTACGATACGCAGACATCTGCAGACGCTATTTCCTAGCAAGGAAGTGTAGCATTGACATTCATTTGAAGTGTAGACGAGGAATACATGACACTTCGCAAATCGCATTATATCTTACCATGAAACACAGAAATGAGATGCGATATCGCGTATTAAGAATTATAAGAACTCTATTGCTACGATACGTAGACATCTGCAGACGCTATTTCCTTGCAAAGAAGTGTCGCATTTACATTCATTTGAAGTGTAGACGACGAATACATGACATTTCGCAAATCATATTATATCTTACCATAAAACATAGATATGAGATGCTATATCTCGTTTTAAGAAGCATTTGAACTCTATTGCTACGATACCTACACAACTGCAGACGCTATATGCTAGCGAGGAAGTGTCGCATTCACATTCATTTGAAGTGTAGACGAGGAATACATAACACTTCGCAAATCATATTATGGCTTACCATGAAACATAGAAATGAGATGCGATATCGCGTTTTAAGTATCATAAGCACTCCATTGCTACGATACGCAGACATCTGCAAACGCTATTTCCTTGGAAGGAAGTGTCGCATTTACATTCATTTGAATCGTAAGCGAGGAATGCATAACACTACGCAATGAATATTATATCTTATGATGAAACATGGATATGAGATGCAATATCTCGTTTTAAGAAGGATTTAAGCTCAAATGCTACGATACGTAGACATCTGCAGACGGTATTTCCTAGCAAGGAAGTGTCGCATTTACATTCATTTGGAGTGTAGACGAGGAATACATGACACTTCGCAAATCGTATTATATCTTACCATGAAACATAGAAATGAGATGCGATATCGCGTTTTAAGAATCATAAGAACTCTATTGCTACGATACGTAGACATCTGCAAACGCTATTTCCTTGCAAGGAAGTGTCGCATTTACATTCATTTGAATCGTAGACGAGGAAAGCATAACACTTCGCAATGAATGTTATATCTTATCATGAAACATAGATATGAGGTGCTATATCTCGTTTTAAGAAGCATTTTAACTCTATTGCTACGATACCTAGACATCTGCAGACGCCATTTCCTAGCAAGGAAGTGTCGCATTTACATTCATTTGAAGTGTAGACGAGGAATACATGACACTTCGCAAATCGTATTATATCTTACCATGAAACACAGAAATGAAATGCGATATCGCGTTATAAGAATCATAAGAACTCTATTGCTACGATACGTAGACACTGCAAACGCTATTTCCTTGCAAGAATGTGTCGCATTTACATTCATTTGAATCGTAGACGAGGAATGCATGACAATTCGCGAATCATATTATATCTTACAATGAAAAATAGAAATGAGATGCGATATCGCGTTTTAAGAAGCATTAGAAATCTATTGTTACGATACGTAGACATCTGCAAACGCTATTTCTTTGCAAGGAAGTGTCGCATTTACATTCATTTGAAGTGTAGACGAGGAATACATAACACTTTGCAAATTATAAAATATCTTACCATGAAACATAGAAATGAGATGCAATATCCCGTTTTAAGAATCATAAGAACACTATTGCTACGATACGTAGACATCTGCAGACGCTATTTTCTTGCAAGGAAGTGTCGCATTCACATTCATTTGAAGTGTACACGAGGAATACATGACACTTCGCAAATCATATTATATCTTACAATGAAACATAGAAATGAGATGCGATATCGCGTTTTAAGAAGCATTAGAAATCTATTGAGACGATACGTAGACATCTGCAAACGCTATTTCTTTGCAAGGAAGTGTCGCATTTACATTCATTTGAAGTGTAGACGAGGAATACATAACACTTTGCAAATTATAAAATATCTTACCATGAAACATAGAAATGAGATGCAATATCCCGTTTTAAGAATCATAAGAACACTATTGCTACGATACGTAGACATCTGCAGACGCTATTTTCTTGCAAGGAAGTGTCGCATTCACATTCATTTGAAGTGTACACGAGGAATACATGACACTTCGCAAATCATATTATATCTTACAATGAAACATAGAAATGAGATGCGATATCGCGTTTTAAGAAGCATTAGAAATCTATTGAGACGATACGTAGACATCTGCAAACGCTATTTCTTTGCAAGGAAGTGTCGCATTTACATTCATTTGAAGCGTAGACGAGGAATACATAACACTTCGCAAATCATATTATATCTTACCATGAAACATAGAGATGAGAAGCGATATCGCGTTTTAAGAATCATAAGAACTCCATTGCTACGATACGTAGACATCTGCAAACGCTATTTCCTTGCAAGGAAGTGTCGCATTTACATTCATTTGAAGTGTAGACGAGGAATACATAACACTTCGCAAATCATAATATATCTTACCATGAAATATAGAAATGAGATGCAATATCGCGTTTTAAGAAGCATTAGAACACTATTGCTACGATACCTAGACATCTGCAGACGCTATTTCCTAGCATGGAAGTGTCGCATTTACATTCATTTGAAGTGTAGACGAGGAATACATGACACTTCGCAAATCATATTATATCTTACAATGAAGCATAGAAATGAGATGCGATATCGCGTTTTAAGAAGCATTAGAAATCTATTGAGACGATACGTAGACATCTGCAAACGCTATTTCTTTGCAAGGAAGTGTCGCATTTACATTCATTTGAAGTGTAGACGAGGAATACATGACACTTCGCAAATCTTATTATATCTTACCATGAAACACAGAAATGAAATGCGATATCGCGTTTTAAGAATCATAAGAACTCTATTGCTACGATACGTAGACATCTGCAAACGCTATTTCCTTGCAAGGAAGTGTCGCATTTACATTCATTTGAATCCTAGACGAGGAATGCATAACACTTCGCAATGAATGTTATATCTTATCATGAAACACAGATATGAGGTGCTATATCTCGTTTTAAGAAGCATTAAGAATCTATTGCTACGATACGTAGATATCTGCAAACGCTATTTCCTAGCGAGGAAGTGTCGCATTCACATTCATTTGAAGTGTAGACGAGGAATACATAACACTTCGCAAATCATATTATATCTTACCATGAAACATAGAAATGAGATGCGATATCGCGTTTTAAGTATCATAAGCACTCCATTGCTACGATACGCAGACATCTGCAGACGCTATTTCCTAGCAAGGAAGTGTCGCATTAACATTCATTTGAAGTGTAGACGAGGAATACATGACACTTCGCAAATCATATTATATCTTACCATGAAACATAGAAATGAGATGCGATATAGCGTTTTAAGTATCATAAGAACTCCATTGCTACGATACGTAGACAACTGCAAACGCTATTTCCTTGCGAGGAAGTGTCGCATTTACATTCATATGAAGTGTAGAGGAGGAATACATAACACTTCGCAAATCATATTATATCTTACCATGAAAGATAGAAATGAGATGCGATATCGCGTTTTAAGAATCATAAGAACTCTATTGCTACGATACGTAGACATCTGCAGACGCTATTTCCTAGCAAGGAAGTGTCGCATTTACATCCATTTGAAGTGTAGAGGAGGAATACATAACACTTCGCAAATCATATTACATCTTACCATGAAACATAGAAATGAGATGCGATATCGCGTTTTAAGAAGCATTAGAACTCTATTGCTACGATAGGTAGACATCTGCAGACGCTATTTCCTTTCAAGGAAGTGTCGCATTTACATTCATTTGAATCGTAGACGAGGAATGCGTACCACTTCGCAATGAATATTATATCTTATCATGAAAAATAGAAATGTGATGCGATATCGCGTTTTAAGAAGCATTAGAAATCTATTGCTACGATACGTAGACATCTGCAAACGCTATTTCTTTGCAAGGAAGTGTCGCATTTACATTCATTTGAAGTGTAGACGTGGAATACATAACACTTCGCAAATCATATTATATCTTACCATGAAACATAGAAATGAGATGCGATATAGCGTTTTAAGTATCATAAGAACTCTATTGCTACGATACGTAGACAACTGCAAACGCTATTTCCTTGCGAGGAAGTGTCGCATTTACATTCATATGAAGTGTAGACGAGGAATACATAACACTTCGCAAATCATATTATATCTTACCATGAAACATAGAAATGAGATGCGATATAGCGTTTTAAGTATCATAAGAACTCTATTGCTACGATACGTAGACAACTGCAAACGCTATTTTCTTACAAGGAAGTGTCGCATTTACATTCATTTGAAGTGTAGACGAGAAATATATAACACTTAGCAAATCATATTATATCTTACCATGAAACATAGAAATGACATGCGATGTCGCGTTTTAAGAAGCATTAGAACCCCATTGCTACGATAGGTAGACATCTGCAAACGCTATTTCCCTGCAAGGAAGTGTCGCATTTACATTCATTTGAATCGTAGACGAGGAATGCATAACACTTCGCAATGAATATTATATCTTACCATGAAACATAGAAGTGAGATGCGATATCGCGTTTTAAGAAGCATTAGAAATATATTGCTACGATACGTAGATATCTGCAAACGCTATTTCCTAGCGAGGAAGTGTCGCATTCACATTCATTTGAAGTGTAGACGAGGAATACATAACACTTCGCAAATCATATTATATCTTACCATGAAACATAGAAATGAGATGCGATATCGCGTTTTAAGTATCATAAGCACTCCATTGCTACGATACGCAGACATCTGCAGACGCTATTTCCTAGCAAGGAAGTGTCGCATTTACATTCATTTGAAGTGTAGACGAGGAATACATGACACTTCGCAAATCGTATTATATCTTACCATGAAACACAGAAATGAGATGCGATATCGCGTATTAAGAATTATAAGAACTCTATTGCTACGATACGTAGACATCTGCAGACGCTATTTCCTTGCAAAGAAGTGTCGCATTTACATTCATTTGAAGTGTAGACGACGAATACATGACACTTCGCAAATCATATTATATCTTACCATAAAACATAGATATGAGATGCTATATCTCGTTTTAAGAAGCATTTGAACTCTATTGCTACGATACCTACACAACTGCAGACGCTATATGCTAGCGAGGAAGTGTCGCATTCACATTCATTTGAAGTGTAGACGAGGAATACATAACACTTCGCAAATCATATTATATCTTACCATGAAACACAGAAATGAAATGCGATATCGCGTTATAAGAATCATAAGAACTCTATTGCTACGATACGTAGACACTGCAAACGCTATTTCCTTGCAAGAATGTGTCGCATTTACATTCATTTGAATCGTGGACGAGGAATGCATGACAATGCGCAAATCATATTATATCTTACCATGAAACATAGAGATGAGATGCGATATCGCGTTTTAAGAATCATAAGAACTCCATTGCTACGATACGTAGACATCTGCAAACGCTATTTCCTTGCAAGGAAGTGTCGCATTTACATTCATTTGAAGTGTAGACGAGGAATACATGACACTTCGCAAATCATATTATATCTTACCATGAAACATAGAAATGAGATGCGATATCGCGTTTTAAGAAGCATTAGAACACTATTGCTACGATACCTAGACATCTGCAGGCGCTATTTCCTAGCATGGAAGTGTCGCATTTACATTCATTTGAAGTGTAGACGAGGAATACATGACACTTCGCAATGAATATTATATCTTATCATGAAACATAGATATGAGGTGCTATATCTCGTTTTAAGAAGCATTTTAACTCTATTGCTACGATACCTAGACATCTGCAGACGCTATTACTTTGGAAGGAAGTGTCGCATTTACATTCATTTGAAGTGTAGACGAGGAATACATAACACTTTGCAAATTATAAAATATCTTACCATGAAACATAGAAATGAGATGCAATATCGCGTTTTAAGAAGCATTAGAACACCATTGCTACGATACCTAGACATCTGCAGACGCTATTTCCTAGCATGGAAGTGTCGCATTTACATTCATTTGAAGTGTAGACGAGGAATACATGACACTTCGCAAATCATATTATATCTTACAATGAAACATAGAAATGGGATGCGATATCGCGTTTTAAGAAGCATTAGAAATCTATTGAGACGATACGTAGACATCTGCAAACGCTATTTCTTTGCAAGGAAGTGTCGCATTTACATTCATTTGAAGTGTAGACGAGGAATACATGACACTTCGCAAATCGTATTATATCTTACCATGAAACACAGAAATGAAATGCGATATCGCGTTTTAAGAATCATAAGAACTCTATTGCTACGATACGTAGACATCTGCAAACGCTATTTCCTTGCAAGGAAGTGTCGCATTTACATTCATTTGAATCCTAGACGAGGAATGCATAACACTTCGCAATGAATGTTATATCTTATCATGAAACATAGATATGAGGTGCTATATCTCGTTTTAAGAAGCATTAAGAATCTATTGCTACGATACGTAGACATCTGCAAACGCTATTTCTTTGCAAGGAAGTGTCGCATTTACATTCATTTGATGTGTAGACGAGGAATACATGACACTTCGCAAATCATATTATATCTTACCATGAGACATAGAAATGAGATGCGATATCGCGTTTTAAGAAGCATTAGAACACTATTGCTACGATACCTAGACATCTGCAGGCGCTATTTCCTAGCATGGAAGTGTCGCATTTACATTCATTTGAAGTGTAGACGAGGAATACATGACACTTCGCAATGAATATTATATCTTATCATGAAACATAGATATGAGGTGCTATATCTCGTTTTAAGAAGCATTTTAACTCTATTGCTACGATAGCTAGACATCTGCAGACGCTATTTCTTTGGAAGGAAGTGTCGCATTTACATTCATTTGAAGTGTAGACGAGGAATACATAACACTTTGCAAATTATAAAATATCTTACCATGAAACATAGAAATGAGATGCAATATCGCGTTTTAAGGAGCATTAGAACACTATTGCTACGATACCTAGACATCTGCAGACGCTATTTCCTAGCATGGAAGTGTCGCATTTACATTCATTTGAAGTGTAGACGAGGAATACATGACACTTCGCAATGAATATTATATCTTATCATGAAACATAGATATGAGGTGCTATATCTCGTTTTAAGAAGCATTTTAACTCTATTGCTACGATACCTAGACATCTGCAGACGCTATTTCTTTGGAAGGAAGTGTCGCATTTACATTCATTTGAAGTGTAGACGAGGAATACATAACACTTTGCAAATTATAAAATATCTTACCATGAAACATAGAAATGAGATGCAATATCGCGTTTTAAGAAGCATTAGAACACTATTGCTACGATACCTAGACATCTGCAGACGCTATTTCCTAGCATGGAAGTGTCGCATTTACATTCATTTGAAGTGTAGACGAGGAATACATGACACTTCGCAAATCATATTATATCTTACAATGAAACATAGAAATGGGATGCGATATCGCGTTTTAAGAAGCATTAGAAATCTATTGAGACGATACGTAGACATCTGCAAACGCTATTTCTTTGCAAGGAAGTGTCGCATTTACATTCATTTGAAGTGTAGACGAGGAATACATGACACTTCGCAAATCGTATTATATCTTACCATGAAACACAGAAATGAAATGCGATATCGCGTTTTAAGAATCATAAGAACTCTATTGCTACGATACGTAGACACTGCAAACGCTATTTCCTTGCAAGAATGTGTCGCATTTACATTCATTTGAATCGTAGACGAGGAATGCATGACAATTCGCAAATCATATTATATCTTACAATGAAAAATAGAAATGAGATGCGATATCGCGTTTTAAGAAGCATTAGAAATCTATTGTTACGATACGTAGACATCTGCAAACGCTATTTCTTTGCAAGGAAGTGTCGCATTTACATTCATTTGAAGTGTAGACGAGGAATACATAACACTTTGCAAATTATAAAATATCTTACCATGAAACATAGAAATGAGATGCAATATCGCGTTTTAAGAATCATAGGAACTCTATTGCTACGATACGTAGACATCTGCAGACGCTATTTCCTAGCATGGAAGTGTCGCATTTACATTCATTTGAAGTGTAGACGAGGAATACATGACACTTCGCAAATTATAAAATATCTTACCATGAAACATAGAAATGGGATGCAATATCGCGTTTTAAGAATCATAAGAACTCTATTGCTACGATACGTAGACATCTGCAGACGCTATTTTCTTGCAAGGAAGTGTTGCATTTACATTCATTTGAAGTGTAGACGGGGAATACATGACACTTCGCAAATCATATTATATCTTACCATGAAACATAGAAATGAGATGCGATATCGCGTTTTAAGAATCATAGGAACTCTATTTCTACGATACGTAGACATCTGCAGACGCTATTTCCTTGCAAGGAAGTGTCGCATTTACATTCATTTGAAGTGTAGACGAGGAATACATGACACTTCGCAAATTATAAAATATCTTACCATGAAACACAGAAATGAAATGCGATATCGCGTTTTAAGAATCATAAGAACTCTATTGCTACGATACGTAGGCATCTGCAAACGCTATTTCCTTGCATGGAAGTGTCGCATTTACATTCATTTGAATCGTAGACGAGGAATGCATAACACTTCGCAATGAATGTTATATCTTATCATGAAACATAGATATGAGGTGCTATATCTCGTTTTAAGAAGCATTTTAACTCTATTGCTACGATACCTAGACATCTGCAGACGCTATTTCTTTGGAAGGAAGTGTCGCATTTACATTCATTTGAAGTGTAGACGAGGAATACATAACACTTTGCAAATTATAAAATATCTTACCATGAAACATAGAAATGAGATGCGATATCGCGTTTTAAGAAGCATTAGAAATCTATTGAGACGATACGTAGACATCTGCAAACGCTATTTCTTTGCAAGGAAGTGTCGCATTTACATTCATTTGAAGTGTAGACGAGGAATACATGACACTTCGCAAATCGTATTATATCTTACCATGAAACACAGAAATGAAATGCGATATCGCGTTTTAAGAATCGTAAGAACTCTATTGCTACGATACGTAGACATCTGCAAACGCTATTTCCTTGGAAGGAAGTGTCGCATTTACATTCATTTGAATCGTAAGCGAGGAATGCATAACACTACGCAATGAATATTATATCTTATGATGAAACATGGATATGAGATGCAATATCTCGTTTTAAGAAGGATTTAAGCTCAAATGCTACGATACGTAGACATCTGCAGACGGTATTTCCTAGCAAGGAAGTGTCGCATTTACATTCATTTGAAGTGTAGACGAGGAATACATGACACTTCGCAAATCGTATTATATCTTACCATGAAACATAGAAATGAGATGCGATATCGCGTTTTAAGAATCATAAGAACTCTATTGCTACGATACGTAGACATCTGCAAACGCTATTTCCTTGCAAGGAAGTGTCGCATTTACATTCATTTGAATCGTAGACGAGGAAAGCATAACACTTCGCAATGAATGTTATATCTTATCATGAAACATAGATATGAGGTTCTATATCTCGTTTTAAGAAGCATTTTAACTCTATTGCTACGATACCTAGACATCTGCAGACGCCATTTCCTAGCAAGGAAGTGTCGCATTTACATTCATTTGAAGTGTAGACGAGGAATACATGACACTTCGCAAATCGTATTATATCTTACCATGAAACACAGAAATGAAATGCGATATCGCGTTATAAGAATCATAAGAACTCTATTGCTACGATACGTAGACACTGCAAACGCTATTTCCTTGCAAGAATGTGTCGCATTTACATTCATTTGAATCGTAGACGAGGAATGCATGACAATTCGCGAATCATATTATATCTTACAATGAAAAATAGAAATGAGATGCGATATCGCGTTTTAAGAAGCATTAGAAATCTATTGTTACGATACGTAGACATCTGCAAACGCTATTTCTTTGCAAGGAAGTGTCGCATTTACATTCATTTGAAGTGTAGACGAGGAATACATAACACTTTGCAAATTATAAAATATCTTACCATGAAACATAGAAATGAGATGCAATATCCCGTTTTAAGAATCATAAGAACACTATTGCTACGATACGTAGACATCTGCAGACGCTATTTTCTTGCAAGGAAGTGTCGCATTCACATTCATTTGAAGTGTACACGAGGAATACATGACACTTCGCAAATCATATTATATCTTACAATGAAACATAGAAATGAGATGCGATATCGCGTTTTAAGAAGCATTAGAAATCTATTGAGACGATACGTAGACATCTGCAAACGCTATTTCTTTGCAAGGAAGTGTCGCATTTACATTCATTTGAAGTGTAGACGAGGAATACATAACACTTTGCAAATTATAAAATATCTTACCATGAAACATAGAAATGAGATGCAATATCCCGTTTTAAGAATCATAAGAACACTATTGCTACGATACGTAGACATCTGCAGACGCTATTTTCTTGCAAGGAAGTGTCGCATTCACATTCATTTGAAGTGTACACGAGGAATACATGACACTTCGCAAATCATATTATATCTTACAATGAAACATAGAAATGAGATGCGATATCGCGTTTTAAGAAGCATTAGAAATCTATTGAGACGATACGTAGACATCTGCAAACGCTATTTCTTTGCAAGGAAGTGTCGCATTTACATTCATTTGAAGCGTAGACGAGGAATACATAACACTTCGCAAATCATATTATATCTTACCATGAAACATAGAGATGAGAAGCGATATCGCGTTTTAAGAATCATAAGAACTCCATTGCTACGATACGTAGACATCTGCAAACGCTATTTCCTTGCAAGGAAGTGTCGCATTTACATTCATTTGAAGTGTAGACGAGGAATACATAACACTTCGCAAATCATAATATATCTTACCATGAAACATAGAAATGAGATGCAATATCGCGTTTTAAGAAGCATTAGAACACTATTGCTACGATACCTAGACATCTGCAGACGCTATTTCCTAGCATGGAAGTGTCGCATTTACATTCATTTGAAGTGTAGACGAGGAATACATGACACTTCGCAAATCATATTATATCTTACAATGAAGCATAGAAATGAGATGCGATATCGCGTTTTAAGAAGCATTAGAAATCTATTGAGACGATACGTAGACATCTGCAAACGCTATTTCTTTGCAAGGAAGTGTCGCATTTACATTCATTTGAAGTGTAGACGAGGAATACATGACACTTCGCAAATCGTATTATATCTTACCATGAAACACAGAAATGAAATGCGATATCGCGTTTTAAGAATCATAAGAACTCTATTGCTACGATACGTAGACATCTGCAAACGCTATTTCCTTGCAAGGAAGTGTCGCATTTACATTCATTTGAATCCTAGACGAGGAATGCATAACACTTCGCAATGAATGTTATATCTTATCATGAAACACAGATATGAGGTGCTATATCTCGTTTTAAGAAGCATTAAGAATCTATTGCTACGATACGTAGATATCTGCAAACGCTATTTCCTAGCGAGGAAGTGTCGCATTCACATTCATTTGAAGTGTAGACGAGGAATACATAACACTTCGCAAATCATATTATATCTTACCATGAAACATAGAAATGAGATGCGATATCGCGTTTTAAGTATCATAAGCACTCCATTGCTACGATACGCAGACATCTGCAGACGCTATTTCCTAGCAAGGAAGTGTCGCATTAACATTCATTTGAAGTGTAGACGAGGAATACATGACACTTCGCAAATCGCATTATATCTTACCATGAAACACAGAAATGAGATGCGATATCGCGTATTAAGAATTATAAGAACTCTATTGCTACGATACGTAGACATCTGCAGACGCTATTTCCTTGCAAAGAAGTGTCGCATTTACATTCATTTGAAGTGTAGACGACGAATACATGACATTTCGCAAATCAGATTATATCTTACCATAAAACATAGATATGAGATGCTATATCTCGTTTTAAGAAGCATTTGAACTCTATTGCTACGATACCTACACAACTGCAGACGCTATATGCTAGCGAGGAAGTGTCGCATTCACATTCATTTGAAGTGTAGACGAGGAATACATAACACTTCGCAAATCATATTATGTCTTACCATGAAACATAGAAATGAGATGCGATATCGCGTTTTAAGTATCATAAGCACTCCATTGCTACGATACGCAGACATCTGCAAACGCTATTTCCTTGGAAGGAAGTGTCGCATTTACATTCATTTGAATCGTAAGCGAGGAATGCATAACACTACGCAATGAATATTATATCTTATGATGAAACATGGATATGAGATGCAATATCTCGTTTTAAGAAGGATTTAAGCTCAAATGCTACGATACGTAGACATCTGCAGACGGTATTTCCTAGCAAGGAAGTGTCGCATTTACATTCATTTGAAGTGTAGACGAGGAATACATGACACTTCGCAAATCGTATTATATTTACCATGAAACATAGAAATGAGATGCGATATCGCGTTTTAAGAATCATAAGAACTCTATTGCTACGATACGTAGACATCTGCAAACGCTATTTCCTCGCAAGGAAGTGTCGCATTTACATTCATTTGAATCGTAGACGAGGAAAGCATAACACTTCGCAATGAATGTTATATCTTATCATGAAACATAGATATGAGGTGCTATATCTCGTTTTAAGAAGCATTTTAACTCTATTGCTACGATACCTAGACATCTGCAGACGCCATTTCCTAGCAAGGAAGTGTCGCATTCACATTCATTTGAAGTGTACACGAGGAATACATGACACTTCGCAAATCGTATTATATCTTACCATGAAACACAGAAATGAAATGCGATATCGCGTTATAAGAATCATAAGAACTCTATTGCTACGATACGTAGACACTGCAAAAGCTATTTCCTTGCAAGAATGTGTCGCATTTACATTCATTTGAATCGTAGACGAGGAATGCATGACAATTCGCGAATCATATTATATCTTACAATGAAAAATAGAAATGAGATGCAATATCCCGTTTTAAGAATCATAAGAACACTATTGCTACGATACGTAGACATCTGCAGACGCTATTTTCTTGCAAGGAAGTGTCGCATTCACATTCATTTGAAGTGTACACGAGGAATACATGACACTTCGCAAATCATATTATATCTTACAATGAAACATAGAAATGAGATGCGATATCGCGTTTTAAGAAGCATTAGAAATCTATTGAGACGATACGTAGACATCTGCAAACGCTATTTCTTTGCAAGGAAGTGTCGCATTTACATTCATTTGAAGTGTAGACGAGGAATACATAACACTTTGCAAATTATAAAATATCTTACCATGAAACATAGAAATGAGATGCAATATCCCGTTTTAAGAATCATAAGAACACTATTGCTACGATACGTAGACATCTGCAGACGCTATTTTCTTGCAAGGAAGTGTCGCATTTACATTCATTTGAAGTGTAGACGAGGAATACATGACACTTCGCAAATTATAAAATATCTTACCATGAAACATAGAAATGAGATGCAATATCGCGTTTTAAGAATCATAAGAACTCTATTTCTACGATACGTAGACATCTGCAGACGCTATTTTCTTGCAAGGAAGTGTTGCATTTACATTCATTTGAAGTGTAGACGAGGAATACATGACACTTCGCAAATCATATTATATCTTACCATGAAACATAGAAATGAGATGCGATATCGCGTTTTAAGAAGCATTGGAACACTGTTGCTACGATACCTAGATATCTGCAGACGCTATTTCCTAGCAAGGAAGTGTCGCATTTACATTCATTTGAAGTGTAGACGAGGAATACATGACGCTTCGCAAATCATATTATATCTTACCATGAAACACAGAAATGAGATGCGATATCGCGTTTTAAGAAGCATTAGAAATCTATTGCTACGACACGTAGACATCTGCAAACGCTATTTCCTTGCAAGGAAGTGTCGCATTTACATTCATTTGAATCGTAGACGAGGAATGCATAACACTTCGCAATGAATATTATATCTTACCATGAAACATAGAAATGAGATGCGATATCGCGTTTTAAGAAGCATTAGAACACTATTGCTACGATATCTAGACATCTGCAGACGCTATTTCCTAGCAAGGAAGTGTCGCATTTACATTCATTTGAAGTGTAGACGAGGAATACATGACACTTCACAAATCATATTATATCTTACAATGAAACATAGAAATGAGATGCGATATCGCGTTTTAAGAAGCATTAGAAATCTATTGTTACGATACGTAGACATCTGCAAACTCTATTTCTTTGCAAGGAAGTGTCGCATTTACATTCATTTGAAGTATAGAAGAGGAATACATAACATTTCGCAATTCATATTATATGTTACCATGAAACACAGAAATGAGATGCGATATCGTGTTTTAAGAATCATAAGAACTCCATTGCTACGATAAGTAGACATCTGCAAACGCTATTTCCTTGCAAGGAAGTGTCGCATTTACATTCATTTGAATCGTAGACGAGGAATGCATAACACTTCGCAAATCATATTATATCTTACCATGAAACATAGAAATGAGATGCTATATCACGTTTTAAGAAGCATTAGAAATCTATTGCTACGATACGTAGAGATCTGCAAGCGCTATTTCCTAGCGAGGAAGTGTCGCATTCACATTGATTTGAAGTGTAGACGAGGAATACATAACACTTCGCAAATCATATTATATCTTACCATGAAACATAGAAATGAGATGCGATATCACGTCTTAAGAAGCATTAGAAATCTATTGCTACGATACGTAGAGATCTGCCAACGCTATTTCCTTGCAAGGAAGCGTCGCCTTTACATTCATTTGAAGTGTAGACGAGGAATATATAACACTTCGCAAATCATATTATATCTTACCCTGAAACATAGAAATGAGATGCGATATCGCGTTTTAAGGAGAATTAGAAATCTATTGCTACGATACGTAGACATCTGCAAGCGCTATTTCCTAGCGAGGAAGTGTCGCATTCACATTCATTTGAAGTGTAGAGGAGGAATACATAACACTTCGCAAATCATATTATATCTTACCATGAAACATAGAAATGAGATGCGGTATCGCGTTTTAAGAATCATAAAAACTGTATTGCTACGATACGTAGACATCTGCAAACGCTATTTCCTTGCAAGGAAATGTCGCATTTAAATTCATTTGAATCGTAGACGAGGAATGCATAACACTTCGCAATGAATATTATATCCTATCATCAAACATAGATATGAGATGCAATATCTCGTTTTAAGAAGCATTTGAACTCTATTGTTACGATACGTAGACATCTGCAAACGCTATTTCTTTGCAAGGAGATGTCGCATTTACATTCATTTGAAGTGTAGACGAGGAATACATAACACTTTGCAAATCATATTATATCTTACCATGAAAAATAGAAATGAGATGCGATATCGCGTTTTAAGAAGCATTAGAACTCTATTGCTACGATAGGTAGACATCTGCAAACGCTATTTCCTTGCAAGGAAGTGTCGCATTTACATTCATTTGAAGTGTAGACGAGGAATACATAACACATCGCAAATCATATTATATCTTACCATGAAATATAGAAATGAGATGCGATATCGCGTTTTAAGAAGCATTAGAACTCTACCACTACGATACCTAGACATCTGCCGACGGTATTTCCTAGCAAGGAAGTGTCGCATTTACATTCATTTGAAGTGTAGACGAGGAATACATGACACTTCGCAAATCATATTATATCTTACCATGAAACATCGAAATGAGATGCGGTATCACGTTTTAAGAAGCATTAGAAATCTATTGCTACCATACGTAGAGATCTGCTAACGCTATTTCCTTGCAAGGAAGCGTCGCCTTTACATTCATTTGAAGTGTAGACGAGGAATATATAACACTTCGCAAATCATATTATATCTTACCCTGAAACATAGAAATGAGATGCGATATCGCGTTTTAAGAAGAATTAGAAATCTATTGCTGCGATACGTAGACATCTGCAAGCGCAATTTCCTAGCGAGGAAGTGTCGCATTCACATTCATTTGAAGTGTAGACGAGGAATGCATAACACTTCGCAATGAATATTATATCTTACCATGAAACATAGAAATGAGATGCGATATCGCGTTTTAAGAAGCATTAGAACACTATTGCTACGATATCTAGACATCTGCAGACGCTATTTCCTAGCAAGGAAGTGTCGCATTTACATTCATTTGAAGTGTAGACGAGGAATACATGACACTTCACAAATCATATTATATCTTACAATGAAACATAGAAATGAGATGCGATATCGCGTTTTAAGAAGCATTAGAAATCTATTGTTACGATACGTAGACATCTGCAAACCCTATTTCTTTGCAAGGAAGTGTCGCATTTACATTCATTTGAAGTATAGACGAGGAATACATAACATTTCGCAATTCATATTATATGTTACCATGAAACACAGAAATGAGATGCGATATCGTGTTTTAAGAATCATAAGAACTCCATTGCTACGATAAGTAGACATCTGCAAACGCTATTTCCTTACAAGGAAGTGTCGCATTTACATTCATTTGAATCGTAGACGAGGAATGCATAACACTTCGCAAATCATATTATATCTTACCATGAAACATAGAAATGAGATGCTATATCACGTTTTAAGAAGCATTAGAACACTATTGCTACGATAGGTAGACATTTGCAAACGCTATTTCCTTGCAAGGAAGTGTCGCATTTACATTCATTTGAAGTGTAGACGAGGAATACATAACACATCGCAAATCATATTATATCTTACCATGAAATATAGAAATGAGATGCGATATCGCGTTTTAAGAAGCATTAGAACTCTACTACTACGATACCTAGACAACTGCCGACGGTATTTCCTAGCAAGGAAGTGTCGCATTTACATTCATTTGAAGTGTAGACGAGGAATACATGACACTTCGCAAATCATATTATATCTTACCATGAAACATAGAAATGAGATGCGGTATCACGTTTTAAGAAGCATTAGAAATCTATTGCTACGGTACGTAGAGATCTGCTAACGCTATTTCCTTGCAAGGAAGCGTCGCCTTTACATTCATTTGAAGTGTAGACGAGGAATATATAACACTTCGCAAATCATATTATATCTTACCCTGAAACATAGAAATGAGATGCGATATCGCGTTTTAAGAAGAATTAGAAATCTATTGCTACGATACGTAGACATCTGCAAGCGCTATTTCCTTGCGAGGAAGTGTCGCATTCACATTCATTTGAAGTGTAGACGAGGAATGCATAACACTTCGCAATGAATATTATATCTTACCATGAAACATAGAAATGAGATGCGATATCGCGTTTTAAGAAGCATTAGAACACTATTGCTACGATATCTAGACATCTGCAGACGCTATTTCCTAGCAAGGAAGTGTCGCATTTACATTCATTTGAAGTGTAGACGAGGAATACATGACACTTCACAAATCATATTATATCTTACAATGAAACATAGAAATGAGATGCGATATCGCGTTTTAAGAAGCATTAGAAATCTATTGTTACGATACGTAGACATCTGCAAACCCTATTTCTTTGCAAGGAAGTGTCGCATTTACATTCATTCTAAGTATAGGCGAGGAATACATAACATTTCGCAATTCATATTATATGTTACCATGAAACACAGAAATGAGATGCGATATCGTGTTTTAAGAATCATAAGAACTCCATTGCTACGATAAGTAGACATCTGCAAACGCTATTACCTTGCAAGGAAGTGTCGCATTTACATTCATTTGAATCGTAGACGAGGAATGCATAACACTTCGCAAATCATATTATATGTTACCATGAAACATAGAAATGAGATGCTATATCACGTTTTAAGAAGCATTAGAAATCTATTGCTACGATACGTAGAGATCTGCAAACGCTATTTCCTTGCAAGGAAGCGTCGCATTTACATTCATTTGAAGTGTAGACGAGGAATATATAACACCTTGCAAATCATATTATATCTTACCATGAAACATAGAAATGAGATGCGATATCGCGTTATAAGTATCATAAGAACACTATTGCTACAATAGGTACACATCTGCAAACGCTATCTCCTAGCAAGGAAGTGTCGCATTTTCATTCATTTGAAGTGTAGACGAGGAATACGTACACTTCGCAAATCATATTATATCTTACCATGAAACATGGAAATGAGATGCGATATCGCATTTTTAGAAGCATTAGAACACTATTGCTACGATAGGTAGACATTTGCAAACGCTATTTCCTTGCAAGGAAGTGTCGCATTTACATTCATTTGCAGTGTAGACGAGGAATACATAACACATCGCAAATCATATTATATCTTACCATGAAACATAGAAATGAGATGCGATATCGCGTTTTAAGAAGCATTAGAACTCTACCACTGCGATACCTAGACATCTGCCGACGCTATTTCCTAGGAAGGAAGTGTCGCATTTACATTCATTTGAAGTGTAGACGAGGAATACATGACACTTCGCAAATCATATTATATCTTACCATGAAACATAGAAATGAGATGCGATATCGCGTTTTAAGAAGCATTAGAAAGCTATTGCTGCGATACGTAGATATCTGCAAACGCTATCTCCTAGCAAGGAAGTGTCGCATTTTCATTCATTTGAAGTGTAGACGAGGAATACATAACACTTCGCAAATCATATTATATCTTACCATGAAACATAGAAATGAGGTGCGATATCGCGTTTTAAGAAGCATTAGAAATCTATTGCTACGATACGTAGAGATCTGCAAACGCTACTTCCTTGCAAGGAAGCGTCGCATTTACATTCATTTGAAGTGTAGACGAGGAATGCATAACACTTTGCAAATCATATTATATCTTACCATGAAAAATAGAAATGAGATGCGATATCGCGTTTTAAGAAGCATTAGAACTCTATTGCTACAATAGGTGCACATCTGCAAACGCTATCTCCTAGCAAGGAAGCGTCGCATTTTCATTCATTTGAAGTGTAGACGAGGAATACATACACTTCGCAAATCATATTATATCTTACCATGAAACATGGAAATGAGATGCGATATCGCATTTTTAGAAGCATTAGAACACTATTGCTACGATAGGTAGACATTTGCAAACGCTATTTCCTTGCAAGGAAGTGTCGCATTTACATTCATTTGAAGTGTAGACGAGGAATACATAACACATCGCAAATCATATTATATCTTACCATGAAACATAAAAATGAGATGCGATATCGCGTTTTAAGAAGCATTAGAACTCTACCACTACGATACCTAGACATCTGCCGACGCTATTTCCTAGCAAGGAAGTGTCGCATTTACATTCATTTGAAGTGTAGACGACGAATACATGACACTTCGCAAATCATATTTTATCTTACCATGAAACATAGAAATGAGATGCGATATCGCGTTTTAAGAAGCATTAGAACTCTATTGCTACGATACCTAGACATCTGCAGACGCTATTTCCTAGAAAGGAAGTGTCGCATTTACATTGATTTGAAGTGTAGACGAGCAATACATGACACTTCGCAAATCATATTATATCTTACCATGAAACATAGAAATGAGATGCGATATCGCGTTTTAAGAAGCATTGGAACTCTATTGCTACGATACCTCGACATCTGCAGACGCTATTTCCTAGCAAGGAAGTGTCGCATTTACATTCAATTGAAGTGTAGACGAGGAATACATGACACTTCGCAAATCATATTATATCTTACCATGAAACATAGAAATGAGATGCGATATCGCGTTTTAAGAAGCATTAGAACACTATTGCTACGATACCTAGACATCTGCAGACGCTATTTCCTTGCAAGGAAGTGTCGCATTTACATTCATTTGAAGTGTAGACGAGGAATACATGACACTTCGCAAATCATATTATATCTTACCATGAAACATAGAAATGAGATGCGATATCGCGTTTTAAGAAGCATTAGAAAGCTATTGTTACGATACGTAGACATCTGCAAACGCTATTTCCTTGCAAGGAAGTATCGCATTTACATTCATTTGAAGTGTAGACGAGGAATGCATAACACCTTGCAAATCATATTATATCTTACCATGAAACATAGAAATGAGATGCGATATCGCGTTATAAGTATCATAAGAACTCTATTGCTACAATAGGTAGACATCTGCAAACGCTATCTCCTAGCAAGGAAGTGTCGCATTTTCATTCGTTTGAAGTGTAGACGAGGAATACATACACTTCGCAAATCATATTATATCTTACCATGAAACATAGAAATGAGATGCGATATCACGTTTTAAGAAGCATTAGAAATCTATTGCTACGATACGTAGAGATCTGCTAACGCTATTTCCTTGCAAGGAAGCGTCGCCTTTACATTCATTTGAAGTGTAGACGAGGAATATATAACACTTCGCAAATCATATTATATCTTACCCTGAAACATAGAAATGAGATGCGATATCGCGTTTTAAGAAGAATTAGAAATCTATTGCTACGATACGTAGACATCTGCAAGCGCTATTTCCTAGCGAGGAAGTGTCGCATTCACATTCATTTGAAGTGTAGAGGAGGAATACATGACACTTCGCAAATCATATTATATCTTACCATGAAACATAGAAATGAGATGCGATATCGCGTTTTAAGAAGCATTAAAAAGCTATTGCGACGATACGTAGACATCTGCAAACGCTATTTCCTTGCAAGGAAGCGTCGCATTTACTTTCATTTGAATCGTAGACGAGGAATGCATAACACTTCGCAATGAATATTATATCTTATCATGAAACATAGATATGAGATGCAATATCTCGTTTTAAGAAGCATTTGAACTCTATTGCTACGATACGTAGTCATCTGCAAACGCTATTTCATTGCAAGGAAGTGTCGCATTTACATTCATTTGAAGTGTAGACGAGGAATACGTAACACTTCGCAAATCATATTATATCTTACCATGAAAAATAGAAATGAGATGCGATATCGCGTTTTAAGAAGCATTAGAACTCTATTGCTACGATAGGTAGACATCTGCAAACGCTATTTCTTGCGAGGAAGTGTCGCATTTACATTCATTTGAAGTGTAGACGTGGAATACATAACACTTCGCAAATCATATTATATCTTACCATGAAACATAGAAATGAGATGCGATATCGCGTTTTAAGAAGCATTAGAAAGCTATTGTTACGATACGTAGACATCTGCAAACGCTATTTCCTTGCAAGGAAGTATCGCATTTACATTCATTTGAAGTGTAGACGAGGAATGCATAACACCTTGCAAATCATATTATATCTTACCATGAAACATAGAAATGAGATGCGATATCGCGTTTTAAGAATCATAAAAACTCTATTGCTACGATACGTAGACATCTGCAAACGCTATTTCTTTGCAAGGAAGTGTCGCATTCACATTCATTTGAAGTGTAGACGAGGAATACATAACACTTCGCAAATCATATTATATCTTACCATGAAACATAGAAATGAGATGCGATATCGCGTTTTAAGAAGCATTAGAACTCTATCACTACGATACCTAGACATCTGCAGACGATATTTCCTAGCAAGGAAGTGTCGCATTTACATTCATTTGAAGTGTAGACGAGGAATACATGACACTTCGCAAATCATACTATATCTTACCATGAAACATAGAAATGAGATGCGATATCGCGTTTTAAGAAGTATAAGAACTCTATTGCTAAGATACGTAGACATCTGCAAACGCTATTTCCTTGCAAGGAAGTGTCGCATATTCATTCATTTGAAGTGTAGACGAGGAATACATAACACTTCGCAAATCATATTATATCTTACCATGAAACATAGAAATGAGATGCGATATCGCGTTTTAAGAAGCATTAGAACTCTATTGCTACGATACCTAGACATCTGCAAACGCTATTTCCTAGCAAGGAAGTGTCGCATTCACATTCATTTGAAGTGTAGACGAGGAATACATGACACTTCGCAAATCATATTATATCTTACCATGAAGCATAGAAATGAGATGCGATATCGCGTTTTAAGAAGCATTAGAAATCTATTGCAACGATACGTAGACATCTGCAAACGCTATTTCCCAGCAAGGAAGTGTCGCATTTACATTCATTTGAAGTGTAGACGAGGACTACATAACACTTCGCGAATCATATTATATCCTACCATGAAACATAGAAATGAGATGCGATATCGCGTTTTAAGGAGCATTAGAACTCTATTGCTACGATACGTAGACATCTGCAAACGCTATTTCCTAGCAAGGAAGTGTCGCATTTACATTCATTTGAAGTGTAGACGAGGAATACATAACACTCCGCAATTCATATTATGTCTTACCATGAAACATAGAAATGAGATGCGATATCGCGTTTTAAGAATCATAAGAACTCTATTGCTACGATACGTAGACATCTGCAAACGCTATCTCATTGCAAGGAAGTGGCGCATTTACATTCATTTGAAGTGTAGACTAGGAATGCACAACACTTCGCAAATCATATTATATCTTACCATGAAACATAGAAATGAGATGCGATATCGCGTTTTAAGAAGCATTAGAACTCTATTGCTACGATACCTAGACATCTGCAAACGCTATTTCCTAGCAAGGAAGTGTCGCATTTACATTCATTTGAATTGTAGACGAGGAATACATGACACATCGCAAATCATATTATATCTTACCATGAAACATAGAAATGAGATGCGATATCGAGTTTTAAGAAGCATTAGAGATCTATTGCTACGATACGTAGACATCTGCAAACGCTATTTCCTAGGAAGGAAGTGTCGCATTTACATTCATTTGAAGTGTAGACGAGGAATACATAACACTTCGCAAATCATATTATATCCTACCATGAAACATAGAAATGAGATGCGATATCGCGTTTTAAGAAGCATTAGAACTCTATTGCTACGATACGTAGACATCTGCAAACGCTATTTCCTAGCAGGGAAGTGTCGCATTCACATTCATTTGAAGTGTAGACGAGGAATACATGACAATTCGCAAATCATATTATATCTTACCATGAAACATAGAAATGAGATGCGATATCGTGTCTTAAGAAGCATTGGAACTCTATAGCTACGATACGTAGACATCTGCAAACGCTATTTCCTGGCAAGGAAGTGTCGCATTTACATTCATTTGAAGTGTAGACGAGGAATACATAACACTTCGCAAATCATATTATATCTTACCATGAAACATAGAAATGAGATGCGATATCGCGTTTTAAGAAGCATTAGAACACTATTGCTACGATAGGTGGACATCTGCAAACGCTATTTCCTTGCAAGGAAGTGTCGCATTTACATTCACTTGAAGTGTAGACGAGGAATACATAACACTTCGCAAATCATATTATATCTTACCATGAAACATAGAAATGAGATGCGATATCGCGTTTTAAGAATCATAAGAACTCTGTTGCTACGATACGTAGAGATCTGCAAACGCTATTTCCTTGGAAGGAAGTGTCCCATTTACATTCTTCTGAAGTGAATACGAGGTATACATAACACTTTACAATGAATATTATATCTTATCATGCAACATAGTAATGAGATGCGATATCGCGTTTTAAGAAGCATTCGAACAATATTTCTACGATAGGTAGATATCTGCAAACTCTATCTCATTGCAAGGAAGTGTCGCATTTACATTCATTTGAAGTGTAGACTAGGAATGCATAACAATTCGCAAATCATATTATATCTTATCATGAAACATAGAAATGAGATGCGATATCGCGTTTTAAGAAGCATTAGAACTCTATTGCTACGATACCTAGACATCTGCAGGCGCTATTTCCTAGCAAGGAAGTGTCGCATTTACATTCATTTGAAGTGTAGACGAGGAATACATGACACTTCGCAAATCATACTATATCTTACCATGAAACATAGAAATGGGATGCGATATCGCGTTTTAAGAAGTATAAGAACTCTATTGCTAAGATACGTAGACATCTGCAAACGCTATTTCTTTGCAAGGAAGTGTCGCATTCACATTCATTTGAAGTGTAGACGAGGAATACATAACTCTTCGCAAATCATATTATATCTTACCATGAAACATAGAAATGAGATGCGATATCGCGTTTTAAGTATCATAAGAACTCTATTGCTACGATACGTAGACATCTGCAAACGCTATTTCCTTGCAAGGAGGTGTCGCATATTCATTCATTTGAAGTGTAGACGAGGAATACATAACACTTCGCAAATCATATTATATCTTACCATGAAACATAGAAATGAGATGCGATATCGCGTTTTAAGAAGCATTAGAACTCTATTGCTACGATACCTAGACATCTGCAAACGCTATTTCCTAGCAAGGAAGTGTCGCATTTACATTCATTTGAAGTGTAGACGTGGAATACTTGACACATCGCAAATCATATTATATCTTACCATGAAACATAGAAATGAGATGCGATATCGCGTTTTAAGAAGCATTAGAGATCTATTGCTACGATACGTTGGCATCTGCAAACGCCATTTCCTAGCGAGGAAGTATCGCATTCACATTCATTTGAAGTGTAGACGAGGAATACATAACATTTCGCAAATCATGTTATATCTTACCATGAAACATAGAAATGAGGTGCGATATCGCGTTTTAAGAAGCATTAGAACTCTACCACTACGATACCGAGACATCTGCAGACGCTATTTCCTAGCAAGGAAGTGTCGCATTTACATTCATTTGAAGTGTAGACGAGGAATACATGACACTTCGCAAATCATATAATATCTTACCATGAAACATAGAAATGAGATGCGATATCGCGTTTTAAGAAGCATTAGAACACTATTGCTACGATACCTAGACATCTGCAGACGCTATTTCCTTGCAAGGAAGTGTCGCATTTACATTCATTTGAAGTGTAGACGAGGAATACATGACACTTCGCAAATCATATTATATCTTACCATGAAACATAGAAATGAGATGCGATATCGCGTTTTAAGAAGCATTAAAAAGCTATTGCTACGATACGTAGACATCTGCAAACGCTATTTCCTTGCAAGGAAGCGTCGCATTTACTTTCATTTGAATCGTAGACGAGGAATGCATAACACTTCGCAATGAATATTATATCTTATCATGAAACATAGATATGAGATGCAATATCTCGTTTTAAGAAGCATTTGAACTCTATTGCTACGATACGTAGTCATCTGCAAACGCTATTTCATTGCAAGGAAGTGTCGCATTTACATTCATTTGAAGTGTAGACGAGGAATACGTAACACTTCGCAAATCATATTATATCTTACCATGAAAATAGAAATGAGATGCGATATCGCGTTTTAAGAAGCATTAGAACTCTATTGCTACGATAGGTAGACATCTGCAAACGCTATTTTCTTGCGAGGAAGTGTCGCATTTACATTCATTTGAAGTGTAGACGTGGAAATACATAACACTTCGCAAATCATATTATATCTTACCATGAAACATAGAAATGAGATGCGATATCGCGTTTTAAGAATCACAAAAACTCTATTGCTACGATACGTAGACATCTGCAAACGCTATTTCTTTGCAAGGAAGTGTCGCATTCACATTGATTTGAAGTGTAGACGAGGAATACATAACACTTCGCAAATCATATTATATCTTACCATGAAACATAGAAATGAGATGCGATATCGCGTTTTAAGAAGCATTAGAACTCTATCACTACGATACCTAGACATCTGCAGACGCTATTTCCTAGCAAGGAAGTGTCGCATTTACATTCATTTGAAGTGTAGACGAGGAATACATGACACTTCGCAAATCATACTATATCTTACCATGAAACATAGAAATGAGATGCGATATCGCGTTTTAAGAAGTAGAAGAACTCTATTGCTAAGATACGTAGACATCTGCAAACGCTATTTCTTTGCAAGGAAGTGTCGCATTCACATTCATTTGAAGTGTAGACGAGGAATACATAACTCTTCGCAAATCGTATTATATCTTACCATGAAACATAGAAATGAGATGCGATATCGCGTTTTAAGTATCATAAGAACTCTATTGCTACGATACGTAGACATCTGCAAACGCTATTTCCTTGCAAGGAAGTGTCGCATATTCATTCATTTGAAGTGTAGACGAGGAATACATAACACTTCGCAAATCATATTATATCTTACCATGAAACATAGAAATGAGATGCGATATCGCGTTTTAAGAAGCATTAGAACTCTATTGCTACGATACCTAGACATCTGCAAACGCTATTTCCTAGCAAGGAAGTGTCGCATTCACATTCATTTGAAGTGTAGACGAGGAATACATGACACTTCGCAAATCATATTATATCTTACCATGAAGCATAGAAATGAGATGCGATATCGCGTTTTAAGAAGCATTAGAAATCTATTGCAACGATACGTAGACATCTGCAAACGCTATTTCCCAGCAAGGAAGTGTCGCATTTACATTCATTTGAAGTGTAGACGAGGACTACATAACACTTCGCGAATCATATTATATCCTACCATGAAACATAGAAATGAGATGCGATATCGCGTTTTAAGGAGCATTAGAACTCTATTGCTACGATACGTAGACATCTGCAAACGCTATTTCCTAGCAAGGAAGTGTCGCATTTACATTCATTTGAAGTGTAGACGAGGAATACATAACACTCCGCAATTCATATTATGTCTTACCATGAAACATAGAAATGAGATGCGATATCGCGTTTTAAGAATCATAAGAACTCTATTGCTACGATACGTAGACATCTGCAAACGCTATCTCATTGCAAGGAAGTGGCGCATTTACATTCATTTGAAGTGTAGACTAGGAATGCATAACACTTCGCAAATCATATTATATCTTACCATGAAACATAGAAATGAGATGCGATATCGCGTTTTAAGAAGCATTAGAACTCTATTGCTACGATACCTAGACATCTGCAAACGCTATTTCCTAGCAAGGAAGTGTCGCATTTACATTCATTTGAAGTGTAGACGAGGAATACATGACACATCGCAAATCATATTATATCTTACCATGAAACATAGAAATGAGATGCGATATCGAGTTTTAAGAAGCATTAGAGATCTATTGCTACGATACGTAGACATCTGCAAACGCTATGTCCTAGGAAGGAAGTGTCGCATTTACATTCATTTGAAGTGTAGACGAGGAATACATAACACTTCGCAAATCATATTATATCCTACCATGAAACATAGAAATGAGATGCGATATCGCGTTTTAAGAAGCATTAGAACTCTATTGCTACGATACGTAGACATCTGCAAACGCTATTTCCTAGCAGGGAAGTGTCGCATTCACATTCATTTGAAGTGTAGACGAGGAATACATGACACTTCGCAAATCGTATTATATCTTACCATGAAACATAGAAATGAGATGCGATATCGTGTCTTAAGAAGCATTGGAACTCTATAGCTACGATACGTAGACATCTGCAAACGCTATTTCCTGGCAAGGAAGTGTCGCATTTACATTCATTTGAAGTGTAGACGAGGAATACATAACACTTCGCAAATCATATTATATCTTACCATGAAACATAGAAATGATATGCGATATCGCGTTTTAAGAAGCATTAGAACACTATTGCTACGATAGGTGGACATCTGCAAACGCTATTTCCTTGCAAGGAAGTGTCGCATTTACATTCACTTGAAGTGTAGACGAGGAATACATAACACTTCGCAAATCATATTATATCTTACCATGAAACATAGAAATGAGATGCGATATCGCGTTTTAAGAATCATAAGAACTCTGTTGCTACGATACGTAGAGATCTGCAAACGCTATTTCCTTGGAAGGAAGTGTCCCATTTACATTCTTCTGAAGTGAATACGAGGTATACATAACACTTTACAATGAATATTATATCTTATCATGCAACATAGTAATGAGATGCGATATCGCGTTTTAAGAAGCATTCGAACAATATTTCTACGATAGGTAGATATCTGCAAACTCTATCTCATTGCAAGGAAGTGTCGCATTTACATTCATTTGAAGTGTAGACGAGGAATACATGACACTTCGCAAATCATACTATATCTTACCATGAAACATAGAAATGAGATGCGATATCGCGTTTTAAGAAGCATTAGAGATCTATTGCTACGATACGTAGACATCTGCAAACGCTATTTCTTTGCAAGGAAGTGTCGCATTCACATTCATTTGAAGTGTAGACGAGGAATACATAACTCTTCGCAAATCATATTATATCTTACAATGAAACATAGAAATGAGATGCGATATCGCGTTTTAAGTATCATAAGAACTCTATTGCTACGATACGTAGACATCTGCAGACGCTATCTCATTGCAAGGAAGTGTCGCATTTACATTCATTTGAAGTGTAGACTAGGAATGCATAACACTTCGCAAATCATATTATATCTTACCATGAAACATAGAAATGAGATGCGATATCGCGTTTTAAGAAGCATTAGAACTCTATTGCTACGATACCTAGAAATCTGCAAACGCTATTTCCTAGCAAGGAAGTGTCGCATTTACATTCATTTGAAGTGTAGACGAGGAATACATGACACATCGCAAATCATATTATATCTTACCATGAAACATAGAAATGAGATGCGATATCGCGTTTTAAGAAGCATTAGAGATCTATTGCTACGATACGTAGACATCTGCAAACGCTATTTCCTAGGAAGGAAGTGTCGCATTTACATTCATTTGAAGTGTAGACGAGGAATACATAACACTTCGCAAATCATATTATATCCTACCATGAAACATAGAAATGAGATGCGATATCGCGTTTTAAGAAGCATTAGAACTCTATTGCTACGATACGTAGACATCTGCAAACGCTATTTCCTAGCAGGGAAGTGTCGCATTCACATTCATTTGAAGTGTAGACGAGGAATACATAACACTTTACAATGAATATT